>NW_026642162.1:0-8785 GCF_028554395.1 Pezoporus wallicus
ATGATGGGGAGCAGGATAATGGGGATGGGGAGCAGGATAATGGGGATGGGGACCGGGATAACGGGTTCCTGTCCCCATCCGGTCCCAGTGTGCCAGATCCTGCCCAAGGGCGTCGTGTCCGTGCTGGGCCCCGCTGCCAACCCCGCGGCTGCTGCCACCGTCAGCCACATCTGTGGGGAGAAGGAGGTGAGACCCCAAACGGGCCCGAAACGGCCCCGAAATGACCAAAAATGGGCCCAAAATGATCCAAAATTGACCAAAAATGACGAAAATAGCCTCAAAATGACCCAAAATGATCCAAAATTGACCAAAAAAGACCCCAAATAGCCCCAAAATGACCCAAAACAGACCCAAAATGACCCAAAACAGACCCAAAATGACCCAAAATAGTCCCGAAATGACCCAAAATAGCCCCAAATGACCCAAAATAGCCCCAAAATGACCCCAAACTGACACAAATGACCCCAGATGGGCCCAAAAGATTCCAAATTGACCTGAAACGGCCTCAAGATGACCCAAAATAGCCCCAAAATGACCCAAAATGACCCAAAACTGACCCAAAATCACCCAAAACTGACCCAAGTTGACCCAAACTAGCCCCAAAATGACACAAAATGACCCAAAATGATCCAAAATAGCCCCAAATGACCCAAAATGACCCAAAATAGCCCCAAATGACCCAAAACAGCCCCAAACTGACCTAGAATAGCCCCAAATTGACCTAAAATGACCCAAAATTGACCAAAAATAGCCCCAAAATGACCCAAAACGGCCCCAAAATGACCCAGAATAGCCCAAAAATGACGCAAAATAGCCCCCAAATGACCCAAAACTGACCCAAAACGACTCCAGATGGCCCCAAAAGATTCAAAATTGACCTGAAATGGCCTCAAATTCACCCAAAATAGCCCCAAAATGACACAGAATAGCCCAAAAATAACTCAAAATAGCACCAAAATGACCCAAATGACCCAAACATGACCCGAAAATGACCCAAAATAGCCCCAAATGACCCAAAATAGCCCCCAAATGACCCAAAACTGACCCAAAATGACCCCAGATGGTCCCAAAAGATTCAAACTTGACCTGAAATGGCCTCAAATTCATCCAAAATTGCACGAAAATGACCCAAAACTGACCCAAACTGACCCAAACTCGCACCAAAATGACCCAAACTGACCCAAAATAGCCCCAAATGACCCAAAATAGCCCCCAAATGACCCCAAATGAACAAAAACTGACCCAAACTGACCCTAAATGTCCCCAAATGAACAAAAACTGACCCAAACTGACCCAAAATGACCTGAAACGACCCCAAAACTACCCCAAAATGAATCAAAACTGACCCAAAATGACCCAAAAATGCCCCAAAACTGACCCAAATTGACCCAAACTAGCCCCAAAATGACCCAAAACGACCCAAAATGACCCCAAACGGCCTCAAACCTCCCAAAACCACCCCAAAACCCCCCAAAACCACCCAAAACCACTCCAAAGAAACCCAAAACGTCCCCAAAATTACCCCAAAACCACCCCAAAACGTCCCCAAAACCACCCCAAAACCACCCAAAACACCCCAAAATCACCCAAAACCACTCGAAAAAAAACCAAACCACCCCAAAACCCCCAAAACCACCCAAAACCACCCCAAAATCCCCCAAAATCCCCCCAAAATCCCCCCAAAATCCCCCCCAAAACCCCCTCCCGTCCCGTTGCTCTCCGTCTCCCCCTGGTGGCTCAGATCCCTCACATCCGTCTGGGCCCGGAGGACGCCCCAACGCCGTCGCCTCTACCCCAAAACACCCCAAAACCACCCCAAAAACAACCCCAAAACGTCACAAAAAACACCCCAAAACCACCCAAAACACCCCAAAATTACCCAAAACCACACGAAAAAAACCCAAACCACCCCAAAACCCCAAAAACCACCCAAAACCACCCTAAAACCACCCCAAAATCACCCCAAAACCACCCCAAAACCACCCCAAAAAACACCCGAAACCACCCCAAAACCACCCCAAAACCACCCCAAAACAACCCAAAACACCCCAAAATCACCCCAAAACAACCCCAAAACCACCCAAAACCACCCCAAACCACCCCAAAATCACCCCAAAACCACCCAAAACCACCCCAAAATCCCCCAAAATCCCCCCCAAAACGTCCCCAAAACCACCCTAAAACCACCCCAAAACCACCCCAAAATCCCCCAAAATCCCCCCCAAAACGTCCCCAAAACCACCCTAAAACCACCCCAAAATCACCCCAAAACCACCCCAAAACCACCCCAAAAAACACCCGAAACCACCCCAAAGCCACCCAAAACCACCCCAAACCACCCCAAAACCACCCCAAAATCACCCCAAAACCACCCAAAACCACCCCAAAATCCCCCAAAATCCCCCCAAAATCCCCCCCCCCCAAAACGTCCCCAAAACCACCCTAAAACCACCCCAAAATCACCCCAAAACCACCCCAAAATCACCCCAAAATCACCCCAATATCACCCCAAAACGTCCCCAAAACCACTGCAAAATCACCCCAAAAGCACCCCAAAATCACCCCAAAACGTCCCCAAAACCACCCCAAAATCCCCCCAAAACCACCCCAAAAAACACCCCAAACCCACCCCAAAATCAACCCAAAACCACCCCAAACCACCCCAAAACCACCCCAAAATCACCCAAAAACCTCCCAAAACCACCCCAAAATCCCCCAAAATCCCCCCAAAATCCCCCCCAAAACGTCCCCAAAACCACCCTAAAACCACCCCAAAATCACCCCAAAACCACCCCAAAATCACCCCAAAATCACCCCAATATCACCCCAAAACGTCCCCAAAACCACTGCAAAATCACCCCAAAATCACCCCAAAAGCACCCCAAAATCACCCCAAAACGTCCCCAAAACCACCCCAAAATCACCCCAAAAACCACCCCAAAACCACCCCAAAATCACCCCAAAACCACCCCAAAACCCCCAAAACCACCCTAAAGCACCCCAAACCACCCCAAAACCACCCAAACCACCCCAAAACCACCCTAAAACACCCCAAACCACCCCAAAATCACCCAAACCACCCCAAAACCACCCCAAAATCACCTCAAAATCACCCCAAAATCGCCCCAAAACGTCCCCAAAACCACTCCAAAAAAAAAAAAACCACCCCAAAACCCCAAAAACCACCCTAAAACCACCCAAAACCACCCCAAAATCACCCAAACCACCCCAAAACCACCCCAAAACCACCCCAAAACCACCCCAAAACACCCCAAAATCACCCAAAACCACTCCAAAAAAACCCAAACCACCCCAAAACCCCAAAAACCACCCAAAACCCCCAAAACCACCCCAAAACCCCAAAATCCCCCCAAAATCCCCCCCAAAACCCCCTCCCGTCCCGTTGCTCTCCGTCTCCCCCTGGTGGCTCAGATCCCTCACATCCGTCTGGGCCCGGAGGACGCCCCAACGCCGTCGCCTCTACCCCAAAACACCCCAAAACCACCCCAAAAACAACCCCAAAACGTCACAAAAAACACCCCAAAACCACCCAAAACACCCCAAAATCACCCAAAACCACTCGAAAAAAACCCAAACCACCCCAAAACCCCAAAAACCACCCTAAAACCACCCTAAAACCACCCCAAAATCACCCCAAAACCACCCCAAAACCACCCCAAAAACACCCCAAAACCACCCCAAAGCCACCCAAAACCACCCCAAAACCCCAAACCACCCCAAAACCACCCCAAACCCCCCCAAAACCCCCCCAAAACCACCCAAAACCACCCCAAAACCACCCCAAAACCCCCCCAAAATCTCCCAAAATCAAAACGTCCCCAAAACCACCCCAAAATCACCCCAAAATCACCCCAAAACCACCCCAAAATCACCCCAAAATCACCCCAATATCACCCCAAAACCACCCAAAACCACCCCAAAATCCCCCAAAATCCCCCAAAATCCCCCCAAAACGTCCCCAAAACCACCCTAAAACCACCCCAAAATCACCCCAAAACCACCCCAAAATACCCCCAAAACACCCCAAAGCACCCCAAAACCCCCCAAAACACCCCAAAAAACACCCCAAAACCACCCCAAAATCACCCCAAAACCACCCCAAAATCACCCCAAAACGTCCCCAAAATCACCCCAAAACCACCCCAAAACCACGCCAAAAAACACCCGAAACCACCCCAAAACCACCCAAAACCACCCCAAAATCACCAAAACCACCCCAAAACCACCCCAAAACAACCCAAAACACCCCAAAATCACCCCAAAACAACCCCAAAACCACCCAAAACCACCCCAAACCACCCCAAAACCACCCCAAAATCACCCCAAAACCACCCAAAACCCCAAAATCCCCCAAAATCCCCCCCAAAACCACCCCAAAACCCCCCCAAAATCACCCCAAAATCACCCCAAAACGTCCCCAAAACCACCCCAAAATCACCCCAAAATCACCCCAAAACCACCCCAAAATCACCCCAAAATCACCCCAATATATCACCCCAAAACGCCCCAAATCACCCCAAAATCACCCCAAAACGTCCCCAAAACCACCCAAAACCACTCCAAAACCACCCCAAAACCACCCCAAAACACCCCAAAATCACCCAAAACCACTCCAAAAAAACCCAAACCACCCCAAAACCACCCCAAAACCCCCAAAACCACCCTAAAACTGCCCCAAAACCACCCCAAAACCCCCAAAATCCCCCAAAATCCCCCCAAAATCCCCCCCAAAACCCCCTCCCGTCCCGTTGCTCTCCGTCTCCCCCTGGTGGCTCAGATCCCTCACATCCGTCTGGGCCCGGAGGACGCCCCAACGCCGTCGCGCTCGCTCCGCGTGGCCGCGCTCAGCCTCTACCCCAGCAACGAGGACGTGAGCGGGGCCCTGCGGCTCCTCCTGAGGCGATTCCGGGGAACCGCGGCCGCGCTGCTGTGTGCAACGGCGGAGTGTATGGGGGGAATGGGGGGGATGGGGGGTGAGGATGGGGGGGATGGGAATGGGAATGGGAATGGGGGTGATGGGGGTGATGGGAATGGGAATGGGGGGAATGGGGGGGATGGGAATGGGGGGAATGGGGGGGATGGGAATGGGGGGAATGGGGGGGATGGGGGGAATGGGAATGGGGGGAATGGGGGGAATGGGGGTGATGAGGGGAATGGGGGGGATGGGGGTGATGGGGGGAATGGGGGAATGGGGGTGATAGGAATGGGGGGAATGGGGGGATGGGGGGAATGGGGTAATGGGGGTGATGGGAATGGGAATGGGAATGGGGGGAATGGGGGTGATGGGGGTAATGGGGGTGATGGGGGTGAAGGGGGGTAATGGGGGAATGGGGGAATGGGGGAATGGGGGGGATGGGGGGAATGGGAATGGGGGGAATGGGATGAATGGGAATGGGATGAATGGGGATGGGGGGAATGGGAATGGGGCGAATGGGAATGGGGGGAATGGGAATGGGGGGTAATGGGGGTTTATGGGGGTGGGGTAACGGATGGGATGGGGTAATGGGGGTAATGGGGGTGGGAGTGGGGTAATGGGGGTAATGGGGGTAATGGGGGTAATGGGGATAATGGGGGTAATGGGAATGGGGGGTTAATGGGGGGGGGGTGTGGGGTAATGGGGGGACGGGGTGGGGGTAATGGGGGTGGGGTAATGGGTGGGGTAATGGGGGCAATGGGGGGTGGGGTGGGGTAATGGGGTGGGCAATGGGGATGGGGGTAATGGGGATAATGGGAATGGGGAGGGGGTGGGGGGGTACTGGGGGGTGGGGTAATGGGGATAGGTTATGGGGGTGGGGATTATGGGATAATGGGGACAATGGGGATGGGGGTGGGGTTATGGGGATTGGGATGGGGGTGGGGTAATGGGGATAATGGGGATAATGGGGGTGATGGGGGTGGGATGGGGTAATGGGGGTGGGGGTGGGGTAATGGGAATGGGGGTGGTATGTGGGAATAAAATGGGAATGGAATGGGGATGGGATGGGAATGGGATATGGGGGCTGTAGGGACTGTCTATGGGGCTATATGGGTGCCATGGGTGTCTATGGGGCTATATGGGTGCCATGGGTGTCTATGGGGCTATATGGGTGCCATGGGTGTCTATGGGGCTATATGGGTGCCATGGGTGTCTATGGGGCTATATGGGTGCCATGGGTGTCTATGGGGCTATATGGGTGCCATGGGTGTCTATGGGGCTATATGGGTGCCATGGGTGTCTATGGGGCTATATGGGTGCCATGGGTGTCTATGGGGCTATATGGGTGCCATGGGTGTTTATGGGTCCCATGGGTGTCTATGGGTGCCATGGGTGTCTATGGGGCTATATGGGTGCTGTGGGTGTCTATGGGTGCCATGGGTGCCATGTCTGTCTATGGGTGTCTATGGGTGTCTATGGGCCCCATTGTTGTCTATGTGTCCCTGTGTGCCCCACACACGTGTATGTATGTATATGTATGTATATGTATGTGTGTGTATGTATATGTATGTATATGTATGTATGTATATGTATGTATATGTATGTATATGTATGTATATGTATGTATATGTATGTATATGTATGTATATGTATGTGTATGTATATGTTTGTATGTATATGTATGTATATGTATGTATATGTATGTATGTATATGTTTGTATGTGTATGTATGTATATGTATGTATGTATATGTTTGTATGTATATGTATGGATGTGTATGGATGGATGTATATGTATGTATGTATATGTATGTATATGTATGTATATGTATGTATGTATGTATATGTATGTATATGTATGTATGTACATGAATGGACATGTATGTACATGTATGTATGTATATGTATGTATATGTATATGTATGTATGTGTATGTATGTGCATGTACATGTATGTACATGTATGTATATGTATGTATGTACATGCATGTACATGTCTGTATGTATGTACATGTATGTACATGTATGTGTGTGTGTGTACGTGTGTGTATGTATGTACTGTATGTATATGTATGTGTGTGTATGTACGTATGTATGTACATGTATGTACATGTATGTACATGTATGTGTGTGTATGTATGTGTGTGTATGTGTGTCCATGTATGTCCATGTATGTCCATGTATGTACATGTATGTGTGTGTGTATGTGTGTGTATGTATGTACATGTATGTACATGTGTGTGTGTGTATGTATGTCCATGTATGTACATGTATGTACATGTATGTACATGTATGTGTGTGTATGTATGTGTGTGTATGTATGTGTGTGTATGTATGTCCATGTATGTCCATGTATGTCCATGTATGTCCATGTATGTACATGTATGTGTGTGTATGTATGTGTGTGTATGTATGTACATGTATGTACATGTATGTATGTATGTACATGTATGTACATGTATGTACATGTATGTACATGTATGTGTGTGTATGTATGTGTGTGTATGTATGTGTGTGTATGTATGTCCATGTATGTCCATGTATGTCCATGTATGTACATGTATGTACGTGTATGTACGTGTATGTACTGTATGTCCATGTATGTCCATGTATGTCCATGTATGTCCATGTATGTACATGTATGTGTGTGTATGTATGTGTGTGTATGTATGTGTGTGTATGTATGTCCGTGTATGTCCATGTATGTCCATGTATGTCCATGTATGTCCATGTATGTCCGTGTATGTCCGTGTATGTCCGTGTATGTCCATGTATGTCCATGTATGTCCATGTATGTCCATGTATGTCCGTGTATGTCCGTGTATGTCCATGTATGTCCATGTATGTCCATGTATGTCCATGTATGTCCATGTATGTCCATGTATGTCCATGTATGTCCATGTATGTCCATGTATGTCCATGTATGATGTACGTATGTATGTACGTGTGTGCCAGGCCTGCTCCGCCTGGAGGAGCTCCTGGGCCAGGTGCTCATCGCTCGGGACGCGCTCTCGGTGCGGATGCTGGAGGAGGCCGGGCCGGACCCGACGCCGCTGCTCAAAGAGATCCGGGACGAGCAAGTGGGGACGATCATCATCGATGGGAGCGCCAGCGTGGCCAGCGTGGTCCTGAGCAAGGTGGGGGATGGGGATGGGGGGGGATGGGGATGGGATTGGTGGGGGATGGGGATGGGATTGGGGGGGATGGGGATGGGATTGGGGGGATGGGGACGATCATCATCGATGGGAGCGCCAGCGTGGCCAGCGTGGTCCTGAGCAAGGTGGGGGATGGGAGGGGATGGTGGGGGATGGGATTGGGGGGGGATGGGGACGATCATCATCGATGGGAGCGCCAGCGTGGCCAGCGTGGTCCTGAGCAAGGTGGGGGATGGGAGGGGATGGTGGGGGATGGGATTGGGGGGGATGGGGACGATCATCATCGACGGGAGCGCCAGCGTGGCCAGCGTGGTGCTGAGCAAGGTGGGGGATGGGGATGGGAATGGTGGGGGATGGGGATGGGATTGGGGGGGGATGGGGACGATCATCATCGATGGGAGCGCCAGCGTGGCCAGCGTGGTGCTGAGCAAGGTGGGGGATGGGGATGGGATTGGGGGGGGATGGGATGGGATTGGGGGGGATGGGGGATCATCATCAATGGGAGCGTCAGACTGCTGGAGAGCAAGGGGGGGGAGGGGTGGGGCGGGATGGGGGATATGGGGTGGATGGGGGGGTATGGGGTGGATGGGGGTGGGATATGGGGTGGATGGGGGGGTGGATGGGGGGGATGGGGTGGATGGGGGGTATGGGGGGGATGAAGGGGTATGGGGTGTGGGGGGGGATGGGGAGGATGGG
>NW_026642163.1:0-86212 GCF_028554395.1 Pezoporus wallicus
TTGGCGACGAGGGAGTATGGCGGCGCCCGTGCGGCGGCGCTGAGCGGGCTCGGACCGGACCGGTGCCCTCCGCCTCCCCTCGCTCCCCACCGCTTCCCCCCGCCGCCATGTGGCTCCGCTGCCGCCGGCTGCTCCGCGCCTGCTGCCCGCTGCCCCGCCCGCCTCCTGCCGCCCCCGGCACCGCCCCGCTGCGGCCAGGCTGGGGCCGGGCCTATGCCCCGCCGGGAGGTGAGGGAGCACATGAGGGGAGGGGGGGGGCCCTGTTCCTATACCCTATATTCCATAGCCCATATCCCGTATTCCGTTTCACATGCCCCATATTCCATACTCCATATCTCATACTTCATACCCCATATCCTGTATTCCATACGCCGTATCCCATACTTCATACCCCATATCCCATACCCCTATATACCTCGTATCCCATACTTCATACCCCATATTCTGTACCCCCCCCTGTACCCCATATCTCATACCCCCCCTATGCTCCATATCCCATACCCTGTATCCTGTACCCCCCCATATCCCATACCCCCCCTATACCCCATATCCCATACCCCCCTATGCCCCATATGCCATACCCCGTATCCCATACTTCATACCTCTTTTCCCATACCCCATATCCCATACCCCCCCTATACCCCATATCTCCCCTATACCCCATATCCTATACCCTGTATCCCATGCTTCATACCCCATACCCCGCCTATACCCTGTATCCCATACTTCATACCCCATATCCTATAGTCCATACCTCCGTATACCCCCTCACATCCCTGGGTGACCTTCAGAGCTGTCATTGGGGGGGGGGGGGGGATCCCTGGCAAGACCAGCCCCGCCGGGCCAGGGAAGGGCCCCATGGGCCAAATGGGACACAGGATCCCTCCTGGAAGTGCAGCCCTGTGGGGTCGGGGCTCCCCCCCTGCCTCTGAGCACCTCAGACAACGTGGTCCTGGTGATGGGCATCCCCCTGCGCCCTTTGCCTGGCGTTCGCAGGTGTTTGGAGCCACATCCTCAATGCACCGCTCTGATACATTGGGTTTGGGGTTTGGTGGGGGTTTGGGGGTGTTTCAGGTACACTCTGGGCCGTGTGTCCCCTGCACAGACCTTGCTGTGTGGGTTTGAGGGCACTAAAATGAGCCTGGTTCTGTCGGAGGTGAGGCTGCAGCCGCTGTGACTCACTGCGGGGTCTCCTCTGGGGTGCATTGATCTGTGCCTTCATCCTGTGGCTCTTCCCGAGGCCCTGAGGCTGAGCAAATCCTCTTCCATTCCCAGCGGGAATGAGCTTTCTTTCGCCTCCAATCACAGAGCTGCAGTCTGGCCTCTTGCTTCGCCCTTCACAGGGCCCGTTTGGTTTGGGGTTTACAGCATGGCAGATTCCTCCTGCCTTGTGTGAGCTGTGAGAGCCTTTGTGATGGCTTTAACCTGGCTCCGAGGTGTTGGATGTGTGCAACAGCACCGGTAGGAAATGAAGCAGCTCTTAAAGCAGAGCTCGCCTTGCTGCTGGGGCAGGATGGAGCTGCATGTATAGGCTGGAGGCTGCTGTCGAAGGGGGTTCCTCCCCGGTGACTCAGTGACACAGTGTGGTCCACGTGTCCCCAGCATCATCCAGCTGTGGCACCGTCCTCACAGCATCCTGCCCCTGGACACTGCTGGAGCGTGCAGGTCAAGGCAGGGAACGAGAAGCACTGAGGGTGCGTTTGTTGTCATCAAGGGGTGGGAAGAGGTTGTTGTGCCCTGTCCTGCCTCTGACCCGGCTCTGATGGGTTTCTTGTCTTTGACTGCAGTGGGAGAAGCTGCAGCAGGCTCAGAGCTGGGCTGGGTCAGCCTGGAGAAGAGAAGGCTCCTTAAGGGGAGACCTTAGAGCAGCTCCAGTGCCTGAAGGGGCTCCAGGAAACCTGGAGAGGGGCTTTGGACAAGGGCCTGTAGGGACAGGCCAAGGGGAATGGCTTTAACCTGCCAGAGGGGAGACTGAGATGAGCTCTTAGGCAGAAGCTCTTCCCTGTGAGGGTGCTGAGGCGCTGGCACAGGGTGCCCAGAGAAGCTGTGATTGCCCCATCCCTGGCAGTGTTCAGAGTTCCAAGGGAGCTGAGGCAGAGTGAAGCTGCTCCCATTGACGTGCAGGTTGTGCACAGCAGCGCTGTGCTTCTCACCAGTGTCCTGGCGCTTCCCAGATGAGTGGAGCTCATTGTGGTGCTTGGAAGCTGTGAATGAATGGGCTGGAATTCTGTGGCCAGGCCACCAGCACAGCACTGAGGGCTTTGTCTGTTCTGGGCTGTGGTGGGGAGCAGGGGAAGGGACCAACCTCCCCTTGACTGCCCCTAAAAGGCTCATTTTGTCCCCAGAAAGGAAGCGGTTTTACCAGAACGTGAGCATCTCTCAAGGAGAAGGTGAGTTCAGCCACTGGGACAGGGCAGAGGGGCTGGTCCCAGCCTGTGTGAGTTTGGTATTGTCACCATCCTGCTGTCCCCTTTCCTCATCCATAGCAAAGCTGTGGGGTGGGAAGCCACGTCCAAGACCCAATATGTCCAAATGATGGTGTTGGTGCTCCCACCACTTGCACATCCCTGGTACTCTGCTCCCATTAGCTCCAGCTCTGAATCTGTGGGGTTGGCTGTTGTTCCTTAGTGCCTGCTCCTCTTTGATTCCCCAGGATTTCTACTCTGATTCCCCAGGAGGCTTTGAAATCAACCTGGACCACCGAAAGCTGAAGACACCCCAGGCCAAGCTCTTCACTGTGCCCAGTGAGGCCTTGGCCATTGCAGTGGCAACAGAGTGGGACTCCCAGAAAGACACCATCAAGTTCTACACCATGCATCTGGTGAGCATGGCAAGATGGGATACTGGGACCTTGGAAGGACAGAACACAGTGTGCTGGGAGCAGACAGGTCAGGAAAGTCAGGATTAAAGACAGGGAATTGAAATTCCAGGGGTTAAAGATGGGGTTGCCAGGCCACTGCTACCTGGTGAGGGCTTTGCCAGTGTGTGAAGTGAATTCCAGAGCAAGGGTTGAAACACTTTGGGGTGTAAGCCCTGTGCTGGGATGCATGAGATCTTCTCAGAGCATCTTCTGAGAGTGCTTCCTTCGGTATGCTGCCTGTCCCAGCCTTCCTGTGGAGTTGGCATAGGTTGGTCTAGAGCAGGGGTGACCATGTAGACATGAGAGTGGTTTCCAAATGCAGAACACTGAGAGGTCAGGTTGTCCGAATGCCCATAGAAACAGGGATAAGAGGTCAGGAGTTTGGCAGGGCACTGGTTGACACTGGTTGGGTTGACACTGGTTGGGTGACTCTATAGGGTATCACTGGAGGGACTTGAGAAGGGGCTGGACAGTGTTAGCGGGGACTGTGAGGGCAGGAGGAAAGGATGAGCTTCCTTCCCTGGTGCTTGCTGGGCCCATTCCTGTGGCACCTGAAACCAAGGAGGTGATTCCTATTGCACAGGTCTGGCCCTGCGCCCCCCCTTTAGCTGCACCCCTCACTAACTCCTCTGCTGCTTCTTGGCTTTGTACAATAGAAGCTGCTCCTTCCCCAAGCCGTGACTCACAGTGGTTTAAACGGCCTCTATCCCCCAGACCACCCTGTGTAACACAGCGCTGGACAACCCCACACAGAGGAGCAAAATGCAGCTGATCCGAGCAGCCGTGAAGTTCCTGGAGACTGACACTGTCTGGTACGAGATGGGGCACAGGGGTGAGGATGTCTGGGCACTGTGGGGCTGGGGGAAGAAAGGGAAGATGTCTGTTGTAACTCAGTCACAGCAGGGCTCTGACCTGTCTGGGGTTTGGCCTGAGGGTTTGAATGGGTTTAGGCCAGTTCTATGTCTGCAGACTTAGTGAAAATTCATGCATGTGAATGGGGATCTGGTCCTCTGCTGAACCCTGTTTTGGACATCTCCGTGCTGGGCAAGGCTGGGAGCAGCAGGAAATGAAGATTTCCTTGGGGAAAAGAAAACAGCTTTGAAAGGCCTGGGGGAATCTGTGAGCCCAGTCCCTGGTACTCCTGTGTCAGTTCAGGCAAGCTCACATAACTTGTATCAGCAGCCAAAAGCCCTTCATTCCTTAAAGTGGGCCACAGGATCCAGCCTTTCATGCCCAGGCTTCTGTCTCACAGTCCCAGCCTCTGCAATATCCACTGGGAGCTGCATGGCCCCATATAAAGAGTTCCAGTGGGATACATCCCCTGCTCTGACCACTAAACCTCACTGCATCCTGTGCCTGCCTTGGGGCTGCCTGTTGGCTGCTTTGTTTTATAGTAAGGATTATGCTTGCTGGAACAACAAAATGCTCTGAATTTGGGAAAGAGTGGGGGGATTGTTCCCAATCACTGCTGCCACTGCCTTCATTCCCCTTGCTGTGCTCTGGGGGTGAATGAACACCCATTGTGGTTCTGTTCTGCAACGGCCCAGCTATCGTGTGGAGGAGCCACCTGCCTTGGCAGAGCTGCAGAAGAATGAATGGGATCCCATTGTTGCCTGGGCTGAGGAAAGGTAAGAAGAGGCCAAAGATGTTCCTGTCTGCTTTTGGCCTGCCTAGGCCAGGAGCTCTGGTGCTTGTGGCTGTCAGAGCCGCAGGATCCGTGAGCCCTGTGCTTTTTTAAGGAGCTGGGTGATCATTCCAGGTACAACGTGGCAATTGGCTCCTCCACCAGCATCCTGGGGCCAAACATCCCAGCCAGCACCAAGGATACCTTCGTCAGCCATCTGGCATCCTACAACATGTGGGCCCTGCAAGGTGAGAAAGGTTATTTTGCACAGGGAAGCTTTGTGGCACAATAAAAGGAGGCAGCTGCCAAGGCAAAACCTTTGTCGCTGCAGTGACAGTGGCCACAACAGCGTTTTGTGTCTGTTGTTAACTGTGGATCTGAGACTGAAGTACCCAGATACAAGGATCAGTAGCCCTGTGACCTCCCTGAGGAGGTTCCACACTGCCTGTCTCGTCAGAGCATGTGAAGATGCTGCTGTAACGCTGCAGAAAACAACCCTGAATCTTGTTTGTTTTGGGTTATTCCCTTCCAGGCATAGAATATATCATCACCCAGCTGAAATCTCTGATCCTGTCCATGGGTGTGATTGACAGGCACATTACAGTAGAGAAAGCCGTGCTTCTCTCTCGCCTGGAGGAAGAATACCAGGTAAATCATGTTACAAAGCAGCCCTATCATTCAAATAGCAATAATCTCAGCGTGACAAATGCATCTCCCACCACAAATAACTGGCAAGGGAAGTGCCTGCTATTGCAGGAGAGGTTCCACCTCACCACTCTCTGCGTTTGAGAGAGCTTGGAGTGTGCTGCTGTAAAGCAACACCATGGGCACAGCAGCCCAGAGAGCTCCTGGGGCTGCCAGGTTCTTTTTGCAGAGCCCAGATGGCTGCTTTGCTCCCTCTCTAATGTGAAGTGCAAAGTCGTGGCTGGCTTCTCTTGCTCTGGGTTATCCAGCCTGGAGGCTTTGGCAGACACCAAGCTAATAACTTGCTTGCTGGAAGCTGGCCTGGCACGAAGCTCTCCCTGACCCAAAAGTGGTTGAAATTGATGGGAATCTTTTCATCCTCCCTTTAAGGGGCTTTGCCTCAGACTCCACTACAGATGCAGCACCACTCCTCTGGAGATCTCCCTGCCCTATTAGTGACCAGCACAGCTCCTGGTTCACACACATGAAAAGGGAGAGCTGCTGAGCAGCTTTATGGATAACCCAGTTCTGAGCTGACTCGTTCCTCCTCTCCTTCAGATCCAGCGGTGGGGCAATGTGGAGTGGGCCCACGACTATGACCTGTGTGAGCTGCGTGCCCGTGCTGCAGCTGGGACTCTCTTTGTCCACCTCTGTTTGGAGAGCTCGACTGTGAAACACAAGCTGCTGCAGGACTGAGGCTGCTGGGCTGAAACAGCAGGAAAATGCCTGGCTCTGAATCTCTGGCATGACCCAAGGGATGGGAATCGTCCTCCTGCCATCACATCTTTCCTGGGATCAGCCTCATGCTGAGGAGCTGTGACTTGGTGGGCAGCTCCTCTCTTGGGCTGCCTGTCATAGTGCAGCACCAGCAGTTTTGAGCCCACAAGGAGGGAAGGTCGAGGTGAGCATCCCCTGCATCCCCAGGCCAGCAGCTCTGTCCAATGCTGGTGTCAGTAACGCATCAGAGGAGCTCCCACGAAGGAAACAGCTTCCTGGGCAGGGCACGGCACAGACATACCCAACATATGCCACATGTCTTCATAGCTGCCAACTCCTGACACACACTTGTTATGGGAATCTGAAAACAGGCTCCATTGCATCTGTTCTTCATCCCTCAGCGTGCCTGTATGTAACACCAGGGTCTCTCTCTTTGATTAAAGGCACCTCCCTGCTAGATCCTGAAAGCCAATACTGCTGAGTAGTTCTTTGTTTTAATGACCAAGCTGTGGTGCTGGAGTTTCTGGGATGGCTGCAGGCATGGAGCAGAGCAGACCCTACCGAACAGATCTGCTCCCTCTGGGTGAGCCTCCCCATGCAACGTGCCCTGTCCTTGCAGAGTGACAGGGAGGCAACTATGCAATCCTGGAGCAAGAGAAGGGGGGGAAGGTGGGCTTCAGAACACTGTGAGCTAAACCTGTGTATGACAGCACCATGGGGCTTTCAGAGAGACCCAGTGTCTTCCCCAGAGCACGTATGCAGCCACCCTCTCATTTAACCTTCCCACATTTCTCCTTGCTGCTCGCCTCCAGCGGTGCCGCCCCGGCCAGCATCATTGCTCAGAAGCTGCTCACAAGTGAGTGCAGCAGCTGCTGTCACGGAGCAAGGAGGGGAATTAATGGCTCCTCGCTTGGCTGTTGCGAGCAGCGGTGTGTGAGCTCCTCTGGAACCACTGATTCCCCTTCCTGCTGCTGGGGGCTGCTCTGTTCATGCTGCACAAAGCCGCTTTGGCGAGAGGCGGGGAAGAGGACGAGGCTCCCAGGCACGCAGAGCCCCTGGCAGCCTTGTGCTTGCTGAGCTGGAAACCTGCTGTTATCTTGGGGGTGGTTTGATGGAGAGCACTCCTCTCCCACGCTGCTGCCACGTGCCTGTGGCTCACAGGTTCCTGCCACTGGGCTTGCAGGTAGCAAAGCTTTCAGGCGTGATGCGCTGCGATGAGCTGGTTCAGACAGCTCACAGCTGACCCATAGGCCCTTGTGATCAGGTCTGAGCTCTGTCTGCACGGCTTCACGCCAACGTGATGGAAGAGGCAGAGCTGTTCCAGAGTCAAGAAGTACCTTTTATTTGCAGTTTATGCTGGGGTGGAAGAAGAAATGTCCCAGGCAGCATCCCTGGCTGTGTGTGTGCTGCTGTTGGGGGCTGTCCTGTGTGCCCCCAGCTAAAGCAACCCCTCAACCCGTGGCAGACCTATTCCGTGGGCTCCGGGATCTTGATGCTATCCAACTCCTCCTGGAGATGCTCAATGAAGAGAATGATCTCTTTGACCCGGTTGCGATTCCTGTCGATCTCGTTTTGGAAAGCCTGCACAGATTGAACCCACAGGCTTGTCAGCATCCCTGGCCAGGCTCCCCAGCACCCACAGGGCTCCAGCAAAGGTTAGGGAGCATCTTTACTACCGGTGTCCCTGCCATTTGGGCCAGACCTACCTGTGTCCCGTCCCCCTGAGCACGAGGGTCTCTTACCTTCTCTGTCACAGAGTTCTGCCACTGGTCGATGTTGCTGAGGATGTCGCTCTCTCGCTTATCAATGCTCCGCAGGCGGGTGCCATGGGATGCGTTGACGGCGTTGACAATGGTGTTTTTGTCCACCAGAAGCTGGAGGTAACGTGACCGGATGAGAGGAGGGGGTCAGGCACACAGGGAAAGCAGCAGAGCTCACAACTAGCAGCTCAGGGGGTGGAAAATGAGCCCTGTGTCTCAGACAAAGCCCCAGTCATCAGCATGAATGCAGAGCTTTACCCTTCGCAAGGATGCGTGTGGGCCTCGCTAGGGTGTAACGGAGAATTATCCCTACTGTGGGTGGGGAAACTGAGGCAGCATCTTGTGTGCTGGGGCAGGCAGCCCTGCTGCAGCATGTGGCAGGCCCCTGTGGGCAGCTAGTGGGGAAGCAAGGCTGCCTATGCTCCAGCACGGCTGGCCCAGCAGGGGTGGGAAGTGGAAAATCCCACTTGGAAAGGTCTTTCGGACTGGTGGCATTGGCCATAAATCTTCATTTTTGGAGAGTCCCAGTTTCTAATGGAAGCAGTGACTTCCCCCCAGGGCTCTAAATGGAGGGTGGCTTCACTAAGCCATAATGACTCTCCTCCTGCAGCCAAGTGCAGCTGCTGAACAAATGAAGATTGCTTCTCTGTGGAAATGGATGGCAGCGAGGCAAAATGGGTGCACAGCAACGGTGCGGAACTGCAGCCATCTGCACAGGCCATAAAGCAGGGAGCTCCCCCCCCCTCCACCCCGGGCTGAGAGCTGAGGGGTCTGGTTTGTGTCTGTCAGCTCTTGATTACCTGGAGTAACAGGAGGATAATCTAGACAGAGGGAAACCACAGTGAATGCAAAACTAGAGGCATTTAGCCACGAACTGAAGGGAGAGTGGAGGCAAAAAGGTCAGCAGCGCTGCTGACTGGAGCACTGCAGAGATCTTTGTGCTCTCTGAAGGGCTCCTTGCTATCACAGCAAGACCGAGGGCTCAGTGGAAGGCCCCGTTTGAAATGTCACAGCCCACCTCCAAAGCACGGGCTGGGGAGCTCTGGGGATGGATTTGAAATCACCAAGGCAAACAGAGCAGTGTTTGGATTCTCCTGGGGGAGCAGGGAGAATCTGAACCAACCCAGCTCTGAGGGCAGCAGAGAGGCTGCCTAAGTGCCTGCTGGGTTGGGGCTGTCTGGAAATCAGCCAGAGCAGTGAGCTGTGCTGGAAGCAGGAGAGAGATTCCCTCAGCACTTCTCTTGGGCTGCTGCCACCAGCTCTGGCAGCACCCAGGGAAACTTGCAGTGCAGTTATCCTTCATCCCAGGCAGCAGAGATGCCCGGCAGCGCTGGGGCTGGGACCACTCAGGAGGAGGTGATGCTCTGCCTTAGGCACGGCTCTAGCAGTACTGAGCCTCCTGGAAACCCTGTCTCTTCAGAGAAGAGGCTGTGGCCTCTTCCTGCCAGCTCCCTAGTGGAGATGAATTGTTTTTGTGCCCTCACCGTTTGAACAGCAGCTGGCAAATCCACGTCGAGCTCATTCTTGAGTGATTTCTCCAGTGTGGTGATGGAGATCTCCAGCAGCTTTTCATGGTGATGGTTTTCCAGGTCCCGGCACTGGTTCATCGTATAGAAGATGGTTAAGGAAAAAGCTGAGCACACCATTCACTTACAGGGATTAAATGAGCTCCTGTAACTAGAGACTGAGTGGACCTCTGCAGGAAAGGGCCTTGCTGCTGCCAGAAGCTGCTGTGATGTCAGGATATGCACTTAGTGCTCTTAATCACACATTAGGTCTCATCCTCGCTGCTATCTATTACACAGAACAGAGAGTGGGCCTAAGTTTGCAAAGGGAATTGAAAGAGGCCTCCCAGGATAGAAGCTAAGCTCTGAATATGATGCAATTATTCGCACCAGGCCAAGAGATCTCTATATTTAGTGTAACCTGTCACTGAAGCACTTTGTTATTCTCATCTCACTTTGTTCCAGAAGACATCAACAACCCCAAAATGGAAGCCATTTAAAGAAACTTCAGCAGGAACTGCAGGTATTTCACTGGCTGCTATAGCAGGAATGTACATAGGAATCAGCCTAACCAGATCCTCCCAGGGCTTTGTCACTCCTGTGGGAAGAAAGGAAGATTCCCAAGGGGGAGAAAGCTGCAGAAATCCTACAGACACAGGAGAACTTCGATCCTTTTGTGCTCTCCAGGGTCTCAACAGAAAGAAGCTGAGCACCTGAAATGACCATTCCCGTGAAGAGACCTTTTCTGTTGATTAAAAGAAACCCCAAACAACCCAAACCCCCCAAGTTCTATAGTGATGGCTCATTTCTGAGCCTATAGGTGAGATATACATACCTCACTGGGAGGTCCAGGCCAACAAACTGTCCAAAGGATATATCCCTTTCACGTTTTCAGTGAATGTTGATGCTACAGCAGCAATGTTTCTCTTAAATTCCTCTAGTATTTCCTTAACAGAGGGGAAAAGAGGAGATATTACCATGTGAACTTGCATAAACATAAAAGCAAGCTGGGGAGCCTGGGAAGAATCTACATCTGATTATCATTTGGACTCACTGCTGTTCCCAGCACAGTCAGAAACTGAACTGCCTCAAGCATTTAAAGTGTTTTGAACGTGTTGCAAGATTTTCCCTCCTCCTTTGGGGCCAGAACATCACAATCAGGTTATGGGAGGGAAGGAGACTGAATGATTCCCATAGCCGGTGTCAAGACAGCTGATCCTTTTTTGCCCTCACTTAAGTAGTGCATGGAGAGTGCAGTATTCCCGTACCCTACAATGCCACAGTCTCCATGAAGAGCCTCTTATTGGAAGCAGAACCAATGCCAAGGCTTAGTGCAGCTTTTGATTTAGTCCTCAGGAATTAAAATTGCTGCCTAGTACCCCTCTCAAAATCGACTGTGAGGTGTCGCACTTAAATGCCTTGATACAACAGCTCAGATACAGCCACCTGAGTTCTGTTCCATCAGTGACTGCAGATACACGAGGACCAATAGCGAAAACACCGAAAGGCACAATCCTGCTGCAGTGAGGAATCCATTTTGAGCTGCTTGCTGTCATGCACATTCACAGCAGTGACCTGCTGCAGCTGCTTGCTCCTGCCTGCTAATTTCGAGACAGATTTCTTCTCTTTCAAAGGAAGATGCACATTAGCAGCCCTGCCCTACTTTTTTGAGGAGAAGTCTGGGGAGGAAAAAGGCAGCTATTATGCAAGCAAATGCAGGAGGCTGAGCAGGAATGTGTGTAATCTTATTCAGAGCAAAGATGAGCTTCAAAGCATTGCACCTCTAGAATCCCAAATGCACACCCCATGCTAGGCAGCCACTTCTGTACACAGACCTATAAAATGACTGAATGACCCTTTCTCTAAAGCCTAGGAAATCAGCTTGGATGAATGTAAAGGACGTGCTGCGCTCTGCTCTGAGAAACAGAAATCTATTGCAATGTCTTGATGTCCGGGGCCTAATCTCATCCAGATCAACTCTGAGTAGAAAAGGAGTAGGACGGAGACCTATGCCCCACACTTTGTGCAATGAGCTACTAAACAGAGGGGTGCAGAGACGGAAAAGTGACCCCCCACACACACTGTGGATGTGAGGCCTCTCAGGTATGTGTCTGAGCCTTACCTCCAGCTGGTCAGTTATCAGTATTTCCAAGCCCATGAGTGCTTCAGAGAGCTGAAGGATGTCCTCCCTGTACCGGGCTCGTTTCGACTCAGCAATATCATAACTACTGGCATTATGAATCTCCTCCAGCCTCTAAACACAGAGATACATAAATTACTCGTAGTTTGTGTTCAGCACTCCATTGCAATTTAATTAACTTATTAGGGATGTGAGGAAAGTTCCTGCTGCTGATGAGCTGAAATGAAATGTGATGATTCAGGAAGTCTCCACATTTACATACTGGGTCGTCAACACTGCTGAGGTATGCTGTTGCACTAGGGGCAATGCAGTGGAGTCGGTGAAAACGCTTCCTCATCCTCCAGTCAGCAGAAGACTTTGCTCCTTCAATGCCTCCAACTTTGGTTCCCCTTCTGACACATTGCAAGTCAAAACTAATGAGAGTCTTGACATTGGTGGCCATGAAGGAGAGATTAACAATACCTTCGCAGGAAGAAACGCAGGCCTAAATCCTGATCCCCTTCATGTCAAGGAGAATCTTGATTGACTTCTGTGGGGTCAGGATTGAGTATTCTGAATATGCAATACCTCTCATGGCCTGCCTTCCTCTTACAGCAAGGATTTATTGCCCTTCAGAAGGAAATACTGATGTCAAGTTTGGATCAGAGACGATGTCTGATTTCTTGGATCAAAACCGTCTCCTCCTCCAATGTGTTATTTCCAAGTCTGTTCCAAGTAAGTTAACAATCAAATGTTAAAATAAGGAAGGAAAACAATATACATGGTTTAGGATGTCCAATCCACTTCTGAGAGTGAACAGAATGGGCTGAAATAGGGAATTTTGCTGAAAACCATTGCCAAGACCTGTATCTGAAAACAAACCAGGTTACCCAAACTCTGCAGTGTTAAAAGCAGGGGGGAGAGCAAGGAATGTTCTTGTCTGATGTAAAGAAGTCAGGAGGCTCCAAAAGCTCTGCAGCCATTCAAGACACACCTCTGGGAGCAGTAACTTCAAAGTTCAAGGCTTTTAATGCTTCTTTGCTCCTTTCGCAACTTCAGAGAGCAGTTATTTTACAGGTTACCCAAGTTTACATGAAAGGATTACAGTGAGACAAACAGCCCCTAAGAAAGGCTCACAGACTCCAGTCTGCTGGGGCCTCTGCAGCCTTTGAACTCCTCTGGCAATCTGAAATGAATGGGGAAATGCTGTTAAAATGCAGCCTTCAGTTCGGATGCCAACTTCTTCAGTATTCAGATGAAAACCATCCCAATGACCACTGGGTCCTGTTCTTGCAGCTCAATTACAGCTGAGCCTGCAGATCATCAGGCAAAGGTGGAGGGCCAAAATGTGGCCTTAGCCATGTTTCTTTGGGTTTGATTTGGGTTTTTTTTTGGGGGAGGGGGGTTGGTTGGCTGGTTGGTTTGGGGGGGGGGTGGTTTTGGTTTTTTATGGAAGATTTACTGGGAATTCAAGTGAAAGTTAGCTGAGTATGCATTGCCATAGATTCCTGGAATCCCAGACTGGTTTGTGTTGGAAGGCACCTTAAAGCCCATCCAGTTCCAACCCCTGCCACAGGCAGCGACACCTTCCACTAGAGCAGCTTGCTCCAAGCCCCTGTGTCCAACCTGGCCTTGAGCACTGCCAGGGATGGGGCAGCCACAGCTTCTTGGGCACCCTGTGCCAGCGCCTCAGCACCCTCACAGGGAAGAGCTTCTGCCTAAGAGCTCATCTCAGTCTCCCCTCTGGCAGGTTAAAGCCATTCCCCTTGTCCTGTCCCTACAGGCCCTTGTCCAAAGCCCCTCTCCAGGTTTCCTGGAGCCCCTTTAGGCACTGGAGCTGCTCTCAGGTCTCCCCTTCAGGAGCCTTCTCTTCTCCGGGCTGACCCAGCCCAGCTCTCTCAGCCTGGCTCCAGAGCAGAGCTGCTCCAGCCCTTGTAGCATCTCCATCTTTCCATGTTGCCTTCTGATAAGGCTGCAGACTCATATCCCAAGTAGAGCGCATGGAGCTGGTGTGCCAGCATGAGTCAGCAAGGTTCAAGGACCTGGGAGCAGAGTGACTCAGCAGCAGCGAGAAGGCA
Source organism: Pezoporus wallicus (assembly GCF_028554395.1). Taxonomy (NCBI): domain Eukaryota; kingdom Metazoa; phylum Chordata; class Aves; order Psittaciformes; family Psittacidae; genus Pezoporus; species Pezoporus wallicus. The sequence goes on from NW_026642163.1 coordinate 13,348, forward strand.
CCTAAATAGAAGTGACCTGGTTTCCAAAGGGAGCCAGGGCTTGTGACTCTGCCTGGTGTCAGTTGCTCTGCTCAGCTGACAGGGTCACCGGGCTTTAGCATCCCCTCCTCTTATTATTCCTGTGGAAACACAATAATGATCCATCTATTATACATGGTTAGAAAGGGATCCAGCTAGAAGCTGCACCCTTATCAGCCACAGTGGGTGGCTGTAGTTGAGCAGAATGAGAAAAGATAGTTTCTGCTTAAAAAAGGCTGACGAAATACATTACAATAACTTGATCTATTTTGTTAAAGTTCTTTAAACTGTTGTTGACAAAACGAACCAAAGCAGAAAATGACTTGAAAGCAAACAGAATCCCTTGCAATCTCCTTCCTTTTCTTCCCCATTTTTCAATGAAGGAAGAGCTATTGGAGGCCTCACAGCAAAGGAGATTGGCATTAAATCTGATAAACCCATACAGATTTTAAATCAACTTCATCAACAATGCTTTAGCTAAAAGAAAGGTTGAGCATTTCCATTTTGTTAAAGGCTGGTCACTTCTCTGGATGGCAAATAAAAATCATACTTAGCTATTCTCGTTCTGTAAAGCCTTGAAGGATCTTTACCTTTATGAATGGTAAAATAACCTGGTGGCATGTAAATTGTGTCCTACAGTGAATTTCCAGTATAGATAAAGGTTGTCAGTGATAGCTGGTTGTGGTTTGCCCAAAGGGTTTGAAACTTCAATCCCCAAATTCTTTTTCTACATAAAGTAGTAAACACCTTTTACCATTCTGTTAGTTAATGACATTGTATTGCTAATACAGCATCTTTTCTTGGTATAGATTTATCCTATCAGAAAAACTTAAGGATAGATCAGGGAGTGAGCCCTGGAAGAGGTTGCCCCCTGAGGTTGTGGAGTCTCCATCCTTTACTCAGTAGCTGCATGAACACGGGCAGCCTGCTGTGGTGGCCCTGCTTGAGCAGGGTTGGAGCAGGCGGCTGTTCCATCCATTAGGGATGCAGTACAGATTCCTATTACAGCAGTGTAAATCCAGAATAGTAGAACTAATTTTCATGGAGTTATCCTTGTTTTCAGTCAAATTAAAAGCTGGCACATGATACAGATATAATATAGACAGATCCCGTATGAAACAAACAAAAGTACAGCCACATTACCTTTTTGCTCTGCTTTTCAAACTCTAGGATTCTTTTCCTGCCTTCTTGCTGGTTGGCTGTTAACACTTCATTAAGGTATTCATAGAAATGGGAGACTTCAGCTTCTCGGTTTTCATGCTCCTTCAGCCCATAGTTAAAAAGGCTCTCACAAACTGAGACAAACTCCTCCCTGTACGTGACACCAGAGTCAAGGTATTTTGCTTGTTGAGTGGAGCAACATGCTACGTGCCTTCTACCTCTGCAGATTGAAGCAACAAGAGTTACAAGCTACTGTTTTGTAAACCCCGTGGTTCTTGCAGGGAGAAGGCTGCCAAGTATTGTCTATGGCAGGGCTGGGTCACCCGTTCATGTTTTGTACCGAGGATTTTGCTGCCTTAAGGGTATGGAGAAAGCTGTGGCAACTTGAGGGGGAAAAGGCCTTGAAGAAAAGGAAATGCATAAGCTTCTCTGACTCTTTTCTGACACAGCAGCAGAATGAAGCATACAACACTATCTATCTTCACAAGTGTGAATACAGTGCCAGAGTAGTTAATAAATACAGCTCTGGAGCCTACAGCCAGAGCAGAGAATAAACTCCTGACTTGGTAGCATCACAAAAATAACGTCAATTTTTCTTCTGCTATTATCTTGGCAATGGAATTGTTTTTGGAGTCTCTTGTAGTTAAGCTGTGATGCATTTTTCCCCCCAACAGTGTAATGCAATTTTAAGGAAGGTCAAGTTACTGGCCTTGACAATGCTCTATTAATCTGAATGAGGAAAGAGAAGAGGAAAAGAAGTGTCTGCTTTCTGATCCTCCGTGTAGGAGCAATGATCAGAAAAATGTGTTGGCCTGAAAATTTCATGTTGCCAGCTCTGGCAGGTTATGAGATATGCGACTCATATCATTCTGATTAGTCTGTTCCTATCTCCTACCACTTCCATTTCAACCCGATTTCAGTGGCTGCGCTCTCACAATCTAACTGACAGAGATTTATCTTGCAGCTCATTTTAAACTGTAAGTGGATTCCTGACTTAAAGAAAGTACAAAGCCTTGATTCTTGAAGGGTCAGAAAAGAAGGCGTTGGATTCAAGGGAAGGAAAGGGAATATGGGAATTACAACAGTGAGGATTCAGAATGCTGGAATCCCATGACCTGTTGCTGACAGAAACAAGTGGGTTTACAACTGGGCTGTTTCAAGCTGGGCTGGCCAGCTTGCCAGTCATAGAAACCATTTGTTTTTAGCCCTCGTATTTCACAAGGCATCAAGCCTTAAAGCTGTCAGTGGTCTCAGAGTCTTGCAGTGTTTTTTTTTTTGATACTATTCAAAAGTTGAACACAGACTGTTTCAGATCTTACATCAATGGAGCTTTTAGCCCTGGACAAAAGCAATGGATGAAGAATCCCTGTGGATGCACCTCCTTCTTAACTCGAGGCATTACATTTTAGCTGTAGGTATTCTAAACCCAGGAAGGATATGCCTGCAGCAGGTCATCCACTCCAGGGAGGCAAGCCAGTTTGGCAGCTTCTGTATCCTCTGCAAACATACTGTCAAACAGGAATGATCCATTCAGGTACTCAACAAAGGCTGTCTTTGAAGAGAATCAGAGCAATATAAGTAAAATGAAGACTGCCAACCTGCTTCCAGTGCTCAGCATGTGTCTCTCCTATAAGCACTTTACCAGCAAAGGAGTGCTGGTGCAGACACAGTTATGCCAACACAATAGATAAACCAAGTGAGGAAAGCACCCTGCAACTGGGCTGACAACTATCCTGATGCCTGTGCTGCTAGAACACTCTAGCCTGAAGATAGAAAACACTGTTTAGTCTTATAGAAGACATTATCACATTCAACCACATATGACAAGGCTATTCCTTAAGATAAGGAATCAATGGACTCTGGGGAGGGATGGAGGGAAGAGCTGAAAATGCCCTCCCTGTAACTAAACCAGCTCCTGTTCTCCAGCCAGTCTGATCTTTTGGAGGTGGGGAATACAGAGCCAGACTGACAGCACCATTCTGCCTGGGCTTGTTTTCAGTCCGTTCACAGGACTATAGTTATCTCTGTAAGCCTGGAATGGTTTAACCATAAAACTAATGAAAAGCATTAACTTAGTCTGAAGGAGAAAAAAATCACTGCACTATGATGATGCTGAGAGTTCCCTCAGACCTGTAATGTTCTTAATCTCATGTCAGGCTGATAAGATCCTTGGGTATGATTTACTATTTAGCTTTGCAGGGACTGTAAGTTCATTGTTCCCCACGTCATGTGTATTCCAGAGCAGTTCCTGGTTTCATTCTGAAGATGAGATTCAGAGATCACAGAGATTAATCCCAGCCTTAGTTTTAGCACGGTCGATGTTAACCTCTCATTAAATCTTCAAGCAGGTAAAGAAGAAGTCAATATGTGTTGCGCTTCTTTCTCCTGACACAATATACAGCCAGCCAAAGAAAACATACCCTGTGGTACTCCAGCTCCTTCTGCTTTGCCTGTTTGTCCTCCAGCTGAGCCAGGGCCTTGGCCTCCTCCTGTTCCAATAGCTCAATATGATACTGATACTGTAAAACTGCCTCTTCTCGCTGAGAAATGAGAACAAAGAGCAAATTGTTCTCAGATTATCCAGCATTGCTCAAAAAATGTGGGCATCAGCACTTGGACTTTCTGGAACATGCACCTGAGTGACACGTGCATCTCCATTTCTCTGAGGGCTTTGAATTAAACTGCTTACGAAGTTGCTAATCCATTCCTCATCCCTTCTTTTGCTGCCACGTTCCTCTGACTCTGCACTCGGTGCATCTGAGCGGATTCAGTCCCAGGAAACTTTTCTCTCCCCATTCCCTCATCTTTTGGGTTGTTTTTCTCTTTTTTAGCAGGAAGCCCTGTTTTGACTTCCAGGATTTGAGCTCTGATTTGATCAGCTGGAGAGTTTAATACATTTACTAGGGAGGAGAAGGCTCTTTGGAGGAGTGGATGGCAAAGTAGTGGCAGGGGCAAGAACCTCATTAGCTCGAAACTGAAGCTTGACAAATTTAAGTCTGCAGGTCTATGACGTACTGTCTGTGTGAGCAGGGACTGGACTCGGTGACCTGGAAAACCCTTTCTATCCTAGGGTAAAAGTAATAGATATTCCAAGTACAGGCCCTGCTCTGTGCCAAGCAAATTCACAATTAATCATGTTCTTTGGTTACTTTAAATAAAACCCCAAACAAAACCCCCTTCTTTGTTCCTTTGAGCCCTGGGATCAAAAAGCAGCCCCACAGGTTACCAGTGCAGCTGCACTGTCAGAATCAAGAGTGGGAAGTGCATTTGAACAGTACCTGCTTGCCTGGATACAGAGTCAGTCCACTCTGTAATTGCTCACTGAGCAGCAGGACCACCAAGGCTTCTTCCCCCCAGATCCACGTCTCAAGACTGATTTCCTCTGAGATATTTCTGATCTCTAAGAAGGCTTCTGCTTACACTGCAGCCTCTCTGTGGCAACATTAACCAGGCCCCCCTCCCACACACAGCTGCTGATCTCCATAAAATCTGTGAAGACATCATGCCTCTGACACCTCTGCCTCCCTGTCAGATTTGATAGAATTTGGCCTACAGGTTCACAGCTGTTAGGTGGAGGCAGAATCAACACTGCATGTTTCTGGGAGCCTCATTTCTGCAGGGAACCTGCCCCCAGCGCTAGGATATTGCTGGCACACCAACAAAGCAAACGCTCTGTAAGATGCTGTTGCTGGATTTCACAAGCAGGGAATGCAGGAATGCTTACTGTGGAGTCTCTCACGAGCTTGAAATCCAAATACACCAGGTTGGGAATATAAGCAACAACATAGAGCAGGTACCGCTCGTCATCGCAGAGAGGGTTCCCAGCGAGGTTCAGTGTCCGTAAGCGTTTAAACCTCCTGAAATAGACCACCTGTGCCAAGGGGAAAGAGATGATGCTCATCCCAGTGCTGGGAAACACACAGCCTTGAAATTCATTGTTCTTAATACAGTTATAGAATCATAGAACGGTTTGGATTGGAAAGGACCTTAAAGCCCACCCAGTTCCAACCCCTGCCACAGGCAGGGACACCTTCCACTAGAGCAGCTTGCTCCAAGCCCCTGTGTCCAACCTGGCCTTGAACACTGCCAGGGATGGGGCAGCCACAGCTTCTCTGGGCACCCTGTGCCAGCGCCTCAGCATCCTCACAGGGAAGAGCTTCTTCTTAATGTCTAATCTAAATCCACCCTCTGTCAGTTTAATGTTGTGATACATATGGTGCTCCGCTGCCAAACACAGACAACATTGAATTAGGAGTTTCTATTCCTTTCAGGAAAGGAAATACTTAAATTTATATTGTGAATACATAAACGTTGGGTGTAGAGAGAAGGGAGATGGGGTAGATACAAATCATGGGCCTTAGATTGGTCAGCCGACCTTGAAAGAACCCCAAATACATCCTCGTCTCCACTCCCTCCTTTTCTCATCGATAGCTACTTATTCCTTTTCTAGCTTTCATGGGATCCCATAGGAATTCTGCCCTGGCTGATAGCAGTAACAGAAGCAGGGCCCCAGGAATCAATAATCTAAAAGAGAAATAGCTGTAGTAAGCACTTAGCACCAACAGAGCTTACCAAAACCATAATTTACACTACAGACGCAGTGAAAACCTATGGAGAATTTCCTCCCCTAAGGAGGGGCTCAGACACAGGGGCAAATGTCAGCTTTAGAATATGTGATCCTTCGACAGGGAACATTTACAAATCCAGGGAGCACTCACATCTTCCAGAGTGGTCAGGTTATTCTTTCCTATGGAGAAGATCTGCAGCTCTTGCAATGCGTCCAGGTTCTCGATCTTTGATATCCTGTTATTGTAGAGACTGAGGTCCTGCAGTTTGACAAGGGTATCCAGGCCCTCGATTACTTCAATGTTGTTGAAGGACAAGTCTGAGGACGAGTTGAGAAAGTTCAGTTATTTCTAGCAGAACACCTTGATTCAGACCTTGCATTTAGCCTGGTTCTTGCATTAGGAGTTGATGGGCAGTATTTTCCTCAGGGGTGTTCAGTGTTCCACAGGAAAGCCTGCATTAAACCATCATTTGTTCACATCTCCCCCTTGCAACAAACCATGCACATGTCCTTCCACAGTTGAAGGTATTCCATGCTGAGTCCAGCTGAAAGTGATTTGTAGCTTATGGGGAAACCCAAAATACAAGAGAAGAGGTGGGGAAATGCCCTAAAAGGGGGGTATTTCTGTGACAAATCTGACCCTCCCTGCCTTGGTTCTTGCAGGCTCTTGCCTGCCACACCAGTGCCCACTGTCAGGGTCATTCCCATAGGACCAATCACCCTGGAGGCATGCAAAGGCATATGTTCACTTGAGCTATTTCACTCATTGAAGTCTCCTCTTATCCTGTCAGAAATCTATTATAACACCTACATTCGTCATAGGGGCAGTATTTCTCCTCAGGCCAGTACTGAGCCATTCAGGAGTCCCAAAACGGTTGATGAGGTGTCTGCATCACCCCAGGCCTTGGAGGGATAAGAGACTTACGCAGCAGCTGCTGAAGCACTGCAGCCTTTGGGCAAACCAACCCATGTAAGTGTGCTTCAGAACACTGTGCTGACATTGTGGTGATCAGCTGTTGATTCACCAGTGTGTTAGTCACTGTGCAGCAGAACAGTGTGAACCACAGAGCCTATTGGACATCTTAAGTTGTCCCTATGAGCTGCAGCCCTGCATGGTGTTCCCAAAGACAGCTGAGGGTATGTTTCTACCACCAGCCAGCACTCTAAGTGATGCATCTGTAGCAGCAAGCTCCCCAGTCTGCCCAGCATCAAAACCTGCACCACTGCGTGATGCCACTCTCAACATCTTGAGTTTGAAAGCAGTCACATGAAACTATGAAGATGGGCACTTCTTGGGACAACAATGATGACAAGCTCTTCAGCATGGAGGGGTAAAGAGAGTGGGTTCTAGGCTTTGAAATGCCTGCATTAGCTTTGAAAACAGCATACAGGCTTCTCAACCACAGAGACGTTTCCATAAATATTCCTGAAAGTCACCTCCAAACCCTGGGAACAATCTGAAAATCTCAGCTTCCTGTTCCTGCCACCCTGCATGTATTAAACCCAGTTTTGAAACATTTGAAGGATTGTTTTGCAGCTCTGATATTCAGGCATTTTGACATTTGACAGTCAAACAAGGAAACACACCGACAGCTGACAGCCTTCCCTGGGAAAGCTCCTATCAGTCGTGTTTGAGAAGGAATGTGACATCCTGGCTTTATCGCACACTGTGTGAAGGCACCCAGCCTCGTCTGCCTGTGTCTTACCGAGCCATACAAGATGAACCAGACTCTCCAGGCCTTCTATCTTCTCAATGATGTTGTTGTCCAGCTGCAGCTTAGTCAGATTCTCAAACTGCCACAGATTAGCAATCTGCAGGATATCTAAAAACATAGAAAACCACCCCAAATAAATCAAAGAGAATTGCTTTCCATGCGAGGCAGCTCTCAGTACAGCAGCCACACTGTCTTGCACAAGGCAAACATGCCCAGTCTTACCTCCAAAATGATTTTCAGCAGATTACAAGAGCGTGTGATGACTGCTCTAGAGAGTTGAGAGCTCCACTGGCTGGATGAGATTTCAGTGAAGCAGCCCAGTTAACCTCAGTGTCCTGCCCCAGCGCACACTGCTCATCAGCGATGCCAACGAGCCGCTGAGGGGATGCTGACTATGGCCCTGCAGTCAGGAGCAGCTTTATGAATCCACTACTAGGAGACCTTGACCTTCATTTTCCTTTCCAGCTCCAGGAGGGAGATTTGGGATGAGATTCTGCTTTTCTCTGCATTTGCAGGTTAGAGGTGGCCAGCAACTGCTTGTGTAAATGACTCCTGCGCTCCTGGGATTCTCATCGGAGGAGAGCAAGTTGGGGTCTACTCTTTCTGTGAAGGCTGCAGTTTAGAGCTAATCAATATCCCTGCATTTAGCTTGCTCCCAAAACAGAATCACAAAGGAGGGTCATTAGGCAGTACAGCAAAACACTGGGGCCAACACAATACAGAATATTCCCACTCCTGGTTCTCCTTCCATCCGCAATGGCTTCACAGGAGATTTTTGGTGGCTGCTTTGCTGCTGTCAGTGTTTAGTGCAGATTAAAGGAAGGTATTTCAGGCACAAAATACTCACACAGCTCTATATTCTGTATTTGCAGAGGAACACATGCAGGATCAGGGAGACTGCTCTAAGGAACCCACCTAACACACACCATGATTTCACCGGAGCACGGGAGGAATAATGGAAGGCAGATTTTTGCCCATCAAATTACATACCCCCAGAACACTCAAATATTGAGCCAAATGTTCTTCCTTTTCCTTTTTAGAATGCAAGTTTAAGCCTGGTTGGACAGTCAGAGGCAAGCTGCGATAATGCTACCGATGACGGGAGGAAGCCACTGAATTGGCCTGTAATCACCATCATCGACCAAATAGCTCTCACATCATCACCAGCGATAGCAGCGCCTGCCCAGGGTTGGAGTTGTCCACAAAAGGGCTCAACAGGCCTGTGGCCTGTAGGTGTCACCACAATATAAATGTTAAATAAGAACAGCAGTGACAATAACAGCATCAGGTTAAGCAGCTTTAACGTTACCCACCAGCAAAAGCACCCAGCTCGCTCCAATGAAGCTACTTCATAGAGCTCTGCCTGAAAATGTAAGTGCAAATGTTGCTTTTCACATAACAAATCCAAGCTAATCGTGAGCATTTCATTGCCATGATTCTATTCATGCTTGATTCTATCGTTCTGATGTTCTGATACTCACTTCTAAAACTAAGCTGTAGCTCCTTCACATCCTTTAAGTTAAAGCCTTCCTTTCTGACAATCTTTTCTATGTCTTCAGTGCGCTCCTCTTCAAGAACTTTCTGAACCAGTTCATCATCAATAACGTTCGGCTCGATGTTCTCATACAAGTGACTCATTTTTAGATGGTATCAGCCTTAAAGGAGAGAAAAGAAAGAGAAATAAAATGACTGCCTGGCTGTTTCCAGCGTTCATTGAAGAGGGGTGGCGATACCAAGGAATTAAGAGCACAGCTGAGCGTTAAGAGCTAATACCTCCCAGTTCATATCAAAGACTTAACTTGGATCATGGAGTCACTGGTTTGGCTTGAAGTGCAAGGCAGGCATGTTCATATGTGAACTTCCAATGACTTTTGGGTGTTTTCAGTGAAAAATACCAGGATTTGACCCAATAAATAGACTAGGAAAGGAGGCCCCGTGCAGCACCTCTGAAGAGCAACAGTCCACTGCATGGCAGTCACTTGTTGCTGAAACCCACCTTCATTAAGGAAGCGTGTTTCCTTTTGAGATATAGACAATGCTGTCAGTCAAACCCTTCTGCTCTTTGTCATTTAAATATCCCTAATGTTTCCTGGGAAGCAAGGAGACTTCTTATCTCCTAGAGCTGTGCCCAGTGAATGAATCAGTCTGAGGGACAGGAATCATCCAACTCCCACTTGTGTGAGGTGTCTGTAGTTATGGAGTAAGTTCTGCTGATATTTGGCACAGGACAGGAAGGATAAACGCATGGGTTTAGAGAGTTCTCTCCTTGTCATGGCTTTTAATTAACAACCCAACCTCTCCATGGCTGTGCTCAGGTTTTCCACTTCCCTTCTATTTATCCATCACCTCTTTATCCACAGTTGGTTCCATAGAATAACAGACGGGTTTGGGTTGGAAAGGACCTTAACATCATCCAGTTCCAACCCCCTGCCATGGGCAGGGACACCTCACACTAAACCATGGCACCCAAGGCTTCGTTCAACCTGGCATTGAGCATTGTCAGGGATGGAGCATTCACAACCTCCCTGGGCAACCCATTCCAGTGCCTCACCACCCTCACAGTAAAGAATTTCCTCCTTATATCCAATCTAAACTTCCCCTGTTTAAGTTTTAACCCGTTACCCCTTGTCCTATCACTCCAGTCCCTAGTGAAGAGTCCCTCTCCAGCATCCCTATAGCCCCCCTTCAGATACTGGCAGGCTGCTATGAGGTCTCCACGCAGCCTTCTCTTCTCCAGGCTGAACAGCCCCAACTCTCTCAGCCTGTCTCCATACAGGAGGTGCTCCAGTCCCTGATCATCCTCGTGGCCTCCTCTGGACTTGTTCCAACAGTTCCATGTCTTTTTTATGCTGAGGACACCAGAACTGTACACAAGTTGGGTCACATGAGAGCAGAGCAGAGGGGCAGGATCCCCTCCCTCGACCTGCTGGTGACGCTCCTTTTGATGCAGCCCAGGATATGGCAGGGAACAGCAGGGGTGTCTGTGCCAGCAATGGGTCAGCCTCCAGACGCAAAGCTGCTGCTCACTGGACCCCAGCCCTGGGTCGAGCACCATTTCCCCCACACACACTGGGTCCCTGTCCCTGCCTGTCAGCGTGTCTCTGACCCCGGCCTGCTGCCGCCTTATCCCGGGTCCCACCCAGCCCCAGGCCGGGGCCCCCCGGGCCTCTCAGCCCCGGTCCCCCGAGCCCGCGGCCCTGTCCGGCCCTCACCTGCGCCCCGCCGCCGGTTGCTAAGGAAGCCCCGGTGCGTTGCTAAGGGCGGCCACGTGACATGCTCATCCACCACCGTGCCCTCGGGGCGGGAGGAGGCTCGCTTGATTGACATTCCTCTCGCCCAATAATATTAGAGAATGGCTTGGCCTCTGCCCAATGAGGAATGACAGCAGCTGTGTCCATCAACAGGAGGGAGGGACTACCGTGGGGGCGTGCCCTTCTCTTGACAGTGATGGACACTCTCCTTAGCCTACGAGCCCACGAGGTGTCCATCTATTATCCAATCAACTGCGAGAAGGCGGGACCTGCTCGATAAAACAAGCTGCGATTGGTTTGTGAGGCTGTTTGTCCGGGCGGGGTGAGGGACGGGGAAGGGGTGTGGGGGGCAGGCCGCCAGGCCGCTGTTTGTTGTCATCCCAAGATGGAGTTTCTGCTGGGGAACCCCTTCAGCACCCCGGTGGGGCAGAGCCTCGGTAAGGGGGCGAGCAGGGGCTGGAGGGATAGCGGGGCTGTGGGCCTCCGGGCGGTGGGGGCCGGTGAGGTGATGTGGAGGGTGTGGGGGGGGTCTGTGGAGTTAATTGGAGGAGATGAGGCCTCTGTGGGGCTTATGGGGTGGGGGGCTCTGGCCGTGGAGGGGTTTGGGTTTGGTGGGTGCTGTATGCCTTAGTGTGGGTCACAGAGGGGTCTGTGGGCAGTGTGGGGGGGTGATGGCTTTGGGCAGGCTGTTTGCCATGGGGGGGGAGCGACACTATTTCGGTGTGGTTGGTGGGTGAAGGGAAGTTGTTGCCTTCCTTCCCCACTTCCTTCTGCTCCCTGTGTGTGCCTGGTTACGGAGCAGCACTGGGGTTCTGCTGCCTTTAACCCAAAGTGTGGAACCCCCCTGGGCCTGTGCATGTGCAGGGAGGGTGCTGTGGTTTAGGGGTACAATGCTCCGTCTTCAGCCCAGAGCTTCCATTGTGGTTTGCTCATGCTTTGTGGACTTCAGACAGGTTATTTTGGCTGTGCTTCCACTGGAAGACTGGCCAAGGCCTTCCAGGGCTGCTGTGGCTGCTCCTCCTTCCTTCCCTCCCATAGATGTGTTCACTTTAAGCTGTGGCAGGTCTGGTTTTGGGCTGGGTTGCCACAGCCAGGACCGTGGGAGGAGGCCTGGGCACCACTTGTGCAGAGCTTGATGCCTTGCCCATGGTTGGGTGGCCTGGCTTTGCCTCCTGCTCTCTTCTCTTACACCTTGAAGATCTAAAAGATCCCTTACATTGGGAAGGAGCAGCAGAGCTGCTCAGGTTCCTGCAGTGAGGGGTCCCAGGAGCCAAGGCCATGTGCAGTTGAATGCTCTGTGTTTCAAAACACCAAGAGTTCTAATGCCTTATTTAGGAGTTATATATAGCACATATAGCCTATAGCTATTCCATGTTAATTTATGGAATCTTGGTCCACTTGTTCCTTCAATTTCCAATTGGAAATTAAAGGGGAAACATTTGGCAGGCGACCTGGTCGTGGCCTCAAAGCCCAGAGGTTATTCTATAGTAATTTCCTCACCTACACCTTGCAGAGGTGAAAGGCCCTCGCATGGGTGAGTCTCCCACCATGCACTGAAAATGGCTGGACTCTGCTTTGTCAGGCTCTATGGAGCATCTGTGTAACTTGCTGGTTTGCTTTAGCCATCTGGGGTGGTTATTCCCTCTGCGTAGGGAGAGAAGTGCTGAGGGTAAGAATGGGAACAGGGAAAGTTAAACATGATTCTAAAGTGCCTTTGCTTTGTGTTTGGCCATCTGACCACATCTGCCGGGACAGCTGGCTGATAGCTGCTTGGACAGGCCTTTTGCAGTGAGTGCTGTTAAAGGGAAGGCAATCATTTCTCATCTATTTATTGTCAGTTCCTTTTAGCATCAGTAAGTGTTTTAAAGGGGCTTCCTTAAGAATCGATGGTGGGGGGGTGTTTAGCACTAAAAGCTGCTTTTCTAACCTTCTGCATTCCAACCTCTGCAGAGGTTTTCACAGCTCTTCCATCCCCTCTTTGAGCAGTTGCTTCCAACTTGGAGGCTTTGAACACAAAGCTCCAAAGGAGCTGCTTTCATCAGCTAAGGCTGGGGGGGGGGGGGGGGGTTTGTGTGGGTCTTCTAATGCAGCTTCCTTTAATGCAAAATCAGCTGTGCTTTAAGAATGGATTCTCATTCCGGGGGGGGGGAGAAGAGGGAGCTGCAGATCTTATTTTGGAAGGAAGATATTTCTGCTGCTCATATCCCTGCCAGTTATCCCTTCCCTGAGACAACAGGGAAACAAAAGCATGCCTTGTTCTCAGACAGTGCTATTTGCCCACTGTTTCCACAGGCTTTTTTTTTTCAATGAGCTTGTGGAATATGATTTTCACTTATGTTCTTCTTCATCCTTTCAAAGGAACTGAATGATTTTGTGTTTCTGGTTCAACATATTGTGTTGAACACAGTTGTGATGTTTTCAAGCGAGGCCTAACACTCACCAGAAGGGAGGAGTGCAGCAAATCCTGTAGGTCCATCAGCACACCAAGAATGTGTGTGCTCTGCCAGGAAGTAGCAGTGAGTTCACATGAAGATTTAATTAGGGCTACACGATGTCTGCAGAGAAATGCCAGGTCTGAAGGAACAAAGATGTGGGAGAAGGTTTGGGGAGAGGTAATACAAGGGATTTTCTCTTTTCCTCCTCTTTAGCTGGATAATGTCTGAAGCCAGACAGGCTTTTTATGTGAACCCTTTTGCTTAATGTGGCAAAGTAATGCAAGGATGAGCTCGGAGGATTTGTAATGGAGATGGATGGAGTCTCCTGAATCTAAAGTGCCCGTTTAAACGGCAGCCGGGTTCCTCAGCGCTGAAAGCTACCTGATTTTTGAACTGACTTTATAATAGCCTCTATTTAATTTCCAGTGGTGGCAGAACCAAAGCTGTATAAGCCATCACCATGGCCAGTAATTACAAACCGCACTTCATTTTGCTTTGATGCTTTGATTGACCTGTGGACACTGAACTGCCATTATGCCTCCAGCAAGGTCCTCTCTTGAGTGGAGGAGGTAGCTTTTGATGGGGCTGTTGTGTGGAAGGTGCTGGGCTGCTGTCTGAGAGATTCCTGAACTTATCTTGTTCATTCCATATTGCCTTTAACCTGGAAGGAGGTAATAGCATCACTTTGCATATAAACTGAAAACCTCAGCCAGGACTTTGTAGCAGAATCCAACCCTGCCCAAAGGCTGTGTGAGCAAATGGTGCTCTTCAGCATCCCAAGGCACTTAGAAGTCTTCCTGGTTCCTTCAGCCCATCACAGTGTTGGTGGTCAGTGCTTCCTAGCAGGCTTCCTTGGGAAGATCTAGGGATTGTGTGTTGTTCCTGGTGTATTGTGAGTGTTTTTTAACCAGTGCTGCGTGCTCGGCATGTGTTGAACCCAGTAACCATTGGTGATGCTGCACAGGGAGAGCCCGGAGAGCACTGGGGCTTTCACTGGCAGCTTGTGCTGGTGGCTCTGGCCAGCTGAGGGCTGGTTGTGCCACCAGCCCTGGAGAAGCTGGCAAGGGTCTGGAGGGTGAAACTGGTTACTGTGGGCTTCATAGGCTGCTGAGTATGGCTGGTTTCTGATCCTTTGTGGCTCTGGGTGTTGGCCTGGTTCTTATAACCAAGCTGTTGATTTTTCCCACTTAGTGCCGTAAATACGATGGACTAAATCTTTAGAGAAAAGGATTATTGTGAACAGGCCTCCAGAGCAGCGAGGAGGAGAAGTGCAGGAGGATGGGTAGTAAACCAGCAAAGACAGACTGCTCGCTGTATGGTGAGGAGCTGGCCTGGGGGGAAAAAGCAGCAATTTACAGTAGTGGGAATTTGCCTTGAGATCGAACATCCTGCCATAAATTGTGTTTTATCTCTCTTTGTTCAAGGGAGCCATCTTTAAAGTGTCACCACTCGATTCAAGGTTATTAGAACAAATACCCTTGCCATCGTTTAGCAGAAACATCTCGGATGATTAAAGCTGATTGAATTACAACAATGGGGAGTACTGGTGTCTTCATTTTTGCTTACTTGATATAGACCATATGGCTTCCACATGAGGACACAGGAAAACCAGTTCCATTTTGTCATATTTTGAGGGATTTTTTTTATCTCTGGAGATTTTACAAAGGCTTCAAGACAGTGCTGATGTGTTTGAATACAAACCAAATCTTGCTGCTGTCCCACCACCCAGCTCCCTTAGGGCCGAAGGGGTGAGTTGGGGCACGGATGTGTGAAATGGGGTGATGGATGGGCACATCCAGGTCCCGTTTGGGAAGGGCTGTGGTCAGGGCTTTGTGTGGTGCTGAACTCAGCCTTTCAAGCCTGAAGACTGCTTGACTTGGAGCCTAAGACTTCCAGGGAGAGAGGTCCAGCACCAGACTTAAATGCACAGAGGCCTGAAAGGTAATTTTAAACTATACAGCAGGAACTAAGGTGTTCTGCATAACTGGGGGTGTTGATCAGGGTTTACCCCCCCCTGTTACCTGCTGATGAAGGGAGGCCTGAATGAAGGGTTCTGGTTCAGACACTTGCCTTCCAGTCTGTTTTCAGAGGAGGAACAGTACAGTGATTTAATGGAGAGTATTGTTTAAGGAGGCTATGAAAACAAGGCCTCAGCAAAAGATACCGAGGCACTTTATTGAAGCACCGGTGAGGCAGACAGCTTTGCAATTGATTTTTATCAAAAGCACTTGCAGTTTCCATTCAGGGCTATTAAATTGATAATAAATGTGGTGAACAGAGTCTGTTTCCAGAGCTGCTGGTTCGTTCCCCTCCCTTTAATGAGAAAATGCCTCAGCTTGGGAGGTGCATAAACACCATTTTATTTTCCTTTCCCTAAGAAGCACTTAAGGCCTTTCTTCAGGTTTCTTCTGTCTTAGGATTTTTATGAGTCTTGGAATAAAAGTGGTTCCTAAATGAATGAGTTGATGGCTACGTGCAGGAATAGAGGAATGTATTGCAGCCAGCAGCCCGTGGTAATCCCCCAGGAGGAATTAACCCAGCCTTTGTTGTCCACATACACAAGTTCCCTTCAGAGTGAACTTACTACTTTGCTGTGCTGCAAGTAAACCACGTTTTTAAAGACAAACCTTTCCCCAGCACCAGAAGTCAGTGCTTAATGTGCACAGCATAATGTTAGGATCTGGTACCAATAAGGTGATGTGTTTGCAGTGTGCTGCTGGGGTCTGAATCCTTTTATTCATTGCATTATAATGAAATAAAGCCGTAACCATTGAAGTTCTATGGGAAGCTTTTCTCTGGACAAGGTAGCAGTAACTAGATGCCCACAGTATATGCTGCATGGTATCAGAAAGATGAACTTTGTGTTTTCCTGCAGTGAAGAGAGCACAAGAAGTTCTCTCCTCAGAGTTTAAGTGCTTTTATAGGTATTCCTGTAGCTGGTCAGTTGGGAAGGATCCAACCCCCTGCTGCTCATTTAGTGCTAGTCATGCAAAAGAGTCTGATAAAGTACTTTTAGTTTTATAAGGTTATTTGGATCTGCTTTCACTTTGGAACAATGGATTCTGTTGTAAGGCAAATCCGCATGGAATATGAAAATGGATCCCTTTGCTTTTTAAAGGAGCAGATAACTTCTGAGTCATGGATCTGGCAACTTGGAGAAACTACATACATGTGTGAGGCTGGGTAATTAGTATAATGCTATTTAATACTAAGGCTCTAAGACTGGATTTATTTTATAGGCACAAAAGCAGATTGTAGTTCATGAAGGTATTAGAACATGCATTTTTGAGTAATGCAGTTTTATCTCTTTCAGCACAAGATACTTGAATATATACTCCATATGTTTCTAATAGAGACCTTGATGTGAGAGGTTGCAGTGTGAGGACAGCTCGTTCCCAGTTTGCTTCTCTGCTCACATATCGTGTCTTTAAACTGCATTATTTCATATGTGCTTGACTAAAAGCACAGTTAGAAAATCCCCCACAGACCCTTCCAACTGATTTCAGACTTCAGCCAAAAGAATTCTCACCAAAAATAGCAGCATTGTGTTTTCCTTGGCTGGATTAAGAACAGGTTTAAATTAGTGAGACTTCCCTTTGATTTCATAAACTATGGTGAGCTTTTAATTAAGCATCTCTTGAAGAGGCTGGAGGCATTTGGTAGCGTTGTCAGTGCTGATGGTCAGTGGGGTTGGAACTGGATGATCATAAGGTCCTTTTCAACCCAAACCATTCTGTGATGATCCTTTGTGGGGAAAGGTGCTGCATGGTTCCTGCAGGGTTGGTGCTCATCAGGCTTGTCCCGGCAATCTCCTTCCTCATGTGGTGTTTCGTGTTTGGGTAAATTGTTTCACACCCTGTTTTGGTTTCAAAATCCATGCAATGTGCAGGCAATGAAAAGCCTAAATGTTTGGAGAACCCAGGGGAGAAAGCAGCACTGTAGGAGCCCTGAGCAGTTGAAGTGACCTGAAGGCCAACCTGCAGAGCACCGTCTTTCTCCCTGTGATGAATCTGCACAGATCATCCAGAATGACTTTTCCATTTCTGCATCTGTCTGAGGAATTGTTAGGTTTTTACATAGAAGAAGCTTGTTGCTGAGGATACAGATCCTATCTAGGATGGACAAGCCTCATCTTCTTTGCTTGCTTAGTCATTCTGCTGATGGTTCTCCCTGATTGCTTTGCTCACTTGTTTGTTATCAATGGGAAAGGACTCTTAAAATTGAGAACAAAACCTCACTGGTATAAAGGCTTTGCCTTTGCTTCTCTCTTCCCTTAGGAGCAGGTCCTTTGCTGCAGGTAAACGTGTCTTTACATAACTCATGGAACCACATCTTCCAATCTGTAGGTGTTCTTCCCATTGCTCAAGAGGAGATGCATATAAACGCAACCAGTCTGTTATTGGCAGCACTATCTTTGTATTTAAATACACACTCTGTGATTGTTCTGTACCTGTCAGAATTATAAGGTAGCGCCCATAATGTAGTAGCTCATTTCAAAATCAGGGATTAAGGAAGAAAAGTCCCTTTATGTATATACCCTGCCTGTGTTTAGGCAATTCCTGGCAGGGTTATGTAGAGTCCATGTACCCATGCTTCAGTATCTTTCAGTTCACAGAAACCCTTTGGCAGCTCAGGGTTAGCCACGTAGTCTCAGAGCATTAGGAGACTCAAAGATAGAGAAGATAGAAGAAACCTGTTGAATTATTTGTGTGGTTCATAATCTTGCTTTCTTCTTGCAGGCGAAGGCAGGCTGTTCCCCAGCTGGTCCTCAGAAACCTTCTGGCTCCCATTACTTTGGGAAGAGATTCTTGGTTCAAATTTAGATCAAAGCAAATGTACACAAGTGGAGGCACAGATTGGTGCGTTAAACTGTGCTTGAACCCCAGGAGCTTTGTAGAGCCTTGGCTTCTTATGCTGAAAGCAAGAGACTTTGTTACTTCCCAAATGTGCTCAGGAACGATGAGGATATTGTTAATGTGGATGTGTTGCATCATCCCTATTTTTGTGTAGGATGCATCTCCTGCAAGAAGTGTGGCCAGCTTTGTGTTTGTCCCAAATAGCAAAGCACTCACAGGTCTTGTGGAGATGAGTAAATGCAGAAAGTCCCTCTTAAAACCTTGTATTTCCTGATTATTCTACGTTTTTTAACTTTAGTTTTGTCTCAGTTCTAGTTTTCTGCATTTCTCTTCCTTTTGGAAGAAAAAGGGTGTCCTTCCTGCCTGTAACCACAAAAAGGTACCTTGAGCTGCTCTGACAGTGTTAAAGATTTTAACCAGTTCACTGGTTCCTAATGTAAGGTATTAGTAGAGAAAACAGACGAACTTTATTAGAACATTTGGGATATTTCATCTGGAAATCAGTCTCCACATTGTGACCAGTTATTCCCTGAACTCTGGCTAGTCTTTTTTCCAAGCAATTATTATGGGGTATGGAGCTGATTGAGAGTGAGAGGCAGAGGTTAAGTAGGATCCAGCTTGTATTTGGGTTCGAGTTACTCTATCTAATGGTTAAGCTGCAGTAAATGGCTTGATTTTCATTATCTTTGAGCTGCTCTTTCTCTCCTGATTTTGAGTTCTTCTAATTAGAAGGGTATTTTAATGAAAAGAGCCATCTCAGACCTTTGTGAAATGTTCTGTTAGTGCAAAGAATGGGAAATCTGAAATCACTTATTAGACAAGAAGTTGTTATGGCAACTCTACAGTGGCTGCCTAATGGCAGAGTGAGATCAGTTTGTATTTACAAGTGTAATGAGCAGTTCAGTTTGAGCAGCTGTCAGACTTGACGTGATCAAAGTTCAGCAAACATCCCAAATGGGTCAGTGGTCAGTTCGGATGCTGGATCATGTGTGGGTTTTACCTCCTATCATTAAAACCACCTTTAAAATGACTTGGCATAGCCAGTGAGCAAGAAACCCCTCTTCCAACTAAGTTCCTTAAAGGGTATCAGCCTTGAGTCTTGGTGCAGCTAGTGAGGTATTTCACATGTAGCATCCCTTAAAGCAGTCCTTAGTCTGCATGCTGGCTGTTGCTGATCACCAGGAGAGAGCTGAAATGGTGCCACCTCTCTCAGGCAAGCTTTTTACCCTTAAAGGGCACCCTTTCATAAAGACTGTTTTATTATACTGTTGTTGGTTGCTTAGGAAGCTGCTGCTGGGCTGAGGACGGACGTGCGCAGTGTACATGAACATTAAAGCCAGAAGAAGCTGAGAAAGTCTTGATCCCCTCAAACATTAGGGGTGCCCAGGAGAGGCTTAATCTCAGCTGAAGCTGTTGAAGCTCAGTCACTGAGTGGATCATCAGCAAACAGGACCAGGCTGGTGCTGGTACCCATTGCTTTTCCAAGCAGGAGCAGTGACACAACATGTATCAGTGTCACACTGCCAGTGAGGTTTGTATTTGGTATTCAGTATCCTGTCTCATCTCCCATACTCATTAACAAGCTGTAAGCAGCAAGGACTGGGGAGCTGGTTCTCTGTGGATTCCAGGAGGTTGTATATATTCACACTGGGGAAAGTTCCCTTCTCATCCCTGCTCCTCAGTTTTCAGAGTGCCCTTTCTTCAGATCAGCCCTTTTCATTTGCTAGGGTTCACTCTGAGCCAAACTCTTTGTAAGCCATGCTCAAAACGTGTTCTACTTAGAGGTTTAACTGCCCAAGGACCAATATGGTTCTTATCCCAGAGTAAAATGCAATCCCCTGCACATTTACACTGGTTTTACTTTTACCACAGTAATAGCATCATGTACAACAGGCAATTGCAGTGGAATGTGGTATAGTGGGACAGTTCCTGACCTGAAGAAGTTACATGACTCAGTAACACCAGTTGGGGAACAGAGACTTAAGGGAAAATGAAAATGGTAGCCTCAGAAATAGGCATTTGCATGCTTGACCTGCTCTTCTTGCATTGACATTTTCTATTTATCAGTGTTTTTCAGGGTTATCTGTGGCAATGCACTTGAGAAGCAGGGCTGTAGAAATGCAGCAGTGTTTTTACTGGGGTTATTAGCAAGAAACCTGCATTTCTCAGGCTGGACAGGCTGGAATTGCACACATGCATCTTGTTAATGTCGCCTGATTTGCACTCAGCTTTCCTGAGAAGACTGTTTGGAAACTTCAGCAGGCATAGCAAGCTTGGCTCCCTGGAATGGGCAGGTGGCAACAGAGCCCTTAAATGAGAATTGTCAGGAGTGATTCCCGGTACCTAGAGGAGCAAGAGCCAGCTCTCCCCTCTTCCTGTGATGAGAACACTCAGTGTATTCCAGACACTGACCTTCAAGCTATGAAGAGTTTGAATGGGAGCAAGCTGCCTCGTGCTCAGGTCTGCTGGCATCTTATAGAGCAGTGTGAGGAGAGGCTCCTCGCTGCCCACTTCTATATGTGGGATTATGATGGTTTTCCAGAGGACACAGCTCTCACCTTCATAGTAATACAGCTGGGTAGGGGAACATGCGCATGAAATAGTCACTGCAGGAGTTGCTTCAATTCATTCTTAACACACAATATCCTGTAGCATACTGCAGCTAAGGGAGTAAACTTGTTTTTCCAGCTCCTTCCTTTGTAGGATGGAAAGATTCTGCCTTTTTTTTTGGCCCCTCATTAAATGTAATCAGTGTTTTCAGTTCATTTTAAGCATGTGAGAATGTGGGCAATTGACTTGAGTAACCTGCAAAACTGATCTAAATAATACTAATGTAGGAGCCTGATGGATTCTCTTTGCCTTAGAGTCTGTTTGCAGCAAACATGTTCCAAGGGAGTGGGTGGGAGGGAGAGGTCTAAAAATATGGGGCTGGATTTTCAGAGTGTGCAGCTGACATGGATTAAAAATTCCTCAAACATTTCATCCATGAAAGGCAATTAGGTTTGTTTTATGAATATGAAAAGCACGTCGCTTGTAAGTACTGGAGTGAAGTCCCAAGTGAGTTATTAGAACTTGCTTTACTCATGTAGTACAAAATTGGCCATCAAGAGCTGATAGATTTCAGATAGAGCTCACTGCCACTCGGATCAGCCACAAGTTTCCATGAAGATATTCCTTTTGGCCTCAGCTGTAATGACTGGATGCTGCTGATGGCCTGAACAGGGCAGCAAGGCACACATGAGGCCACCTTGTTGCTCTTGATGCTGCTTTGACATCTTGTGCAACTGAGCTATGAGATTGGAACACCTCTCTGCCTGCAGTTCTGGGTGGTAAAACTGCATCCTCTTGACTCCTGGTAGTATCTTCTCCTCAAATACATTCTACTTTGTATTGTGATGGTGTTCTTCTGCATTTGGGGGGGAAATGTTTTAAAAAGCCATTTGCAACAGTTTATTTAAGGAGCTGTCATCCTGGTGTTCTGTGTGACTTGGAAAATAGAGCCTTCAGGCAAGTTAGCAAAGAACTTGAGAAGGCGATCAGTCCTTTCAGCTGCCCCTGATCTCAGATTTAAGTTAAGGCTGATAAAATGCATACCCCCCCCCCCCTTTTTAGCAAATGGTTTTTGGCATTAGGACAAATTCATGTCTATGTGTAAGCTGTTTAAGAGCTTTCTTGCAGTATTGGGCTTGTCTCTTTTGAGTTCTCTTTCTGGTGAGAAAAGCTTCTCAGGTGCTAAGGGGTGCTTGGGAAAAGAATCTATTTGCAGCTTTTTCTAGTTTAATGTAGAGGGTTTTTGGGGTTGGGGACAGCCAAAGACTCAGCTCCTAAGAAATGTTGTATTTCTAGTGTTGGTCAACGGGAATTATTCATCTGACTTGTGGTTTAATAGCTGAGATTTCAATTAAGGGCCTGGTAGCCCCAGTTAAGGAACAAGGAGCTCCCCCAATCATCCAAATTCATTGGAGAAATAAAAGCTCTTTGGCAAGCTGAGTTCTGCCTATGGAAATGATTAAATGTTGGGGTGATGTGGTGTGCAGCTTACTGTGGCCAAAGGAGGAGGATGTTTGGGTCACCGTCCCCATGCATTGACCCGCTTAAGTAGCGCAGCACTGATTAATTCTTCTGTGCAGAGTCATATGGACAAGTCGTAGCAGTCGGATTCAGACAAGGCAAATCCAAGGGGGAACATTTTATCACCTCGAAGGTTTTAATGTATGCTTTCGTGCCTCTCATCTAGATGGACACATGGAGTGTGATAATATTGTACTACTGGAGGCCTGGCCTCATAGATCACAGATGTTTGCCAAGCAGAGCCATCATCTCCCCCTCTACAACCATGTGAGGGGACAGTCTGTCATGAGATGTGGCATGTCACGAAGGAGTAGCTGGGTTGTTGCTTCCCTACAGTAAATCACACAGCAAACGCCTCCATTCAAATCCTCTAAAATCCATTAATACAGGGTGTGTATTTTCAAACTGCTTTGACCTTCCTGATTGAAGGCTTTAGCATATTGAAGCGAGCAGGTCCTTGTTTGTCGCTTGTAAAGTGGCACCAGAGGATGAGTATCGTGGCTTTGCAGGGAGATGGGAATCTGGCCAAGGTCACTGCTGAAAGAGGTGAGGAGACGTGCAGTGCAAGCAGAGTTTTGGGGAGAAGTGCCTGTGAATCACACAAATGGCTCTCTGAGCTGCTGCTGTGTGACCTAGCTCTGAAGGACAGCTATTTACAGTACATGGGTCAACACACTTGCTTTAATGAGTGTACAGCGCATAGGAGGGAGGCAGGGGGTTGTGTGTAGCTTTTAAAGCTGGGGAGAATGAAGAAGTGGGAGGGATTTCTTCTTGGGTTTAAAGAAGCAGTGGTCTCTTTCTGCCATCTGTTTTGAAAGAGAGCAACTTCTATACATGTCATTCAGCGGAGCATGCTGTCAGCAGCAACAATTTCTGCTGATGGGGGAACTTCAGTGAGAAGATGCATAACAGAAGTCTTTATTGTACAGAAACACACCGTTCCGCTGCGGATCCGCATTCCAAATGCTCTGAAAGGCTATGACTAAAGCATCGTTTGTGCCTGAGATGAATGACATCTGAGTACAGAAACTGCCTGGACTAGGTTACCCTGTCAGGCCATTTCTGCACAATATAATAGTATAGTACTGGGAGGTCCATCTCGTTTTACAACCTGTAAATGCATTGAGACCTGTGAGATGTGATAAACTGAACTGGTACACTCCCTTGCCTCCTATGTGATTATTACAAGGATTGCTGTTTTGGTTTTGTTCAGGAGAAGCTCTGAGCATGAAAGGAAAACCATCTTTGTTATACAACTGTTAATATTTAATGTGTTAATCCATTCACCTTGCTCTGCTGCTGAAACTGCTGTAACATGCTCAGTTAATCAGTTATAGCTTCCTGCTCCAGAGAATTTGGGGTGGTGATGTCTTTCCTATAGCATAGCTAAATCACAGGAATGCTGTAGCATAACTCTGAATATCATGTGGTCTTTAAAAAGGCCCAGTAATTGCATATTGCTTCTTCATGGTTGCAGGGAAGTGTGATTCAGAAAGGTTTGGAGAAGTCTGGCATTTGGGCAGCACCTTCAGGAAGAGGAAAACCTGAAAGTTCATTGGGGAAAATGACAGTTCCCAGTTTACCACTGAGCCTTCAAACAGCATTGGAGCTAAACATTCACTCTGATTGCACATATACTTGTCCACAGCTTCTCTCGTTGCTTTTAGGCTGAAAGAGAAGGCTCCAGGGAGGCCTTAGAGCAGCTCCAGTGCCTAAAGGGGCTACAGAAAACCTGGAGAGGGACTTTGGACAAGGGCCTGTAGGGACAGGACAAGGGGAACAACTTTAACCTGCCAGAGGGGAGACTGAGATGAGCTCTTAGGCAGAAGCTCTTCCCTGTGAGGGTGCTGAGGCGCTGGCACAGGGTGCCCAGAGAAGCTGTGGCTGCTCCATCCCTGGCAGTGTTCAAGGCCAGGCTGGACACAGGGACTTGGAGCAAGCTGCTCTAGTGGGAGGTGTCCCTCCCCATGGCAGGGGGTTGGAACTGGGTGAGCTTTAAGGTCCCTTCCAACCCAAACCATGATTATTCATTTATTCAGCATGAGAAACTTGGTCAAAACAAGGAGTGGAGGATAAATGACTTCATCCCAAAGAGTTTCACCATAAGCATAGTTAAAATCAATTGCAAAATCACAACGGTCGAAGCAGGTGACCAGTGCTGAGCAGTACAACCCAGCTCACGTTCTCTGTAATGCCCTGCCGTTCCGATTGAGCCCGTTTGTTCAAGCTGACTGCCTTTTCCTTTGGAAGTGTGAAGCTCAGCATTTTCAGAGCAGTGTGAAATAAGGAATGTAGAAAAAGGACTCGGAGCAGTGAGGTGGCTAATTGAAAACTGCTATTGGAGCTGTGCTTTCAAACAAAGAAACTGGCAGGGGTTTTGGACTAAGTCACTTCAGGAGCTGAGCTTTGATCTGGCATCTTGAATAAGTCCCATTTATTTTCTTTAATAGCAGCATTTTGATAAAAAGGCAGAAAACCTCCTCTTGGTACCATAATGTCTAAGTGCCTGCGACTGTCTTTCTGAAAGAAAATAGAGAGAAAGCAAGACTGTGAAGTCCAGGAGTATCCAAGTGTGTTATTCGGGTTATCTTCGTCTTCCAAGTGAGGTCTCTTGAACTCAGCAGCTATGTGAATGCTGAGGATCTTTAGTCTTATCTTCATTTTGCTTGGACAGCTGAAATATGCTTCTGTGGTCTTTTCCCCACGTCTTACTGATGGTGCTGTGCAGGTCACTGCTGATTTGTTGAATCTGAGAGAAACTGCAGCCACGAAACGTAGTGATGCTTTAAAGCAATGCATTTCTATAAGCTACAGCTCAACAGAGTGATGCCATTGCCTCAATCAATAGCTTATCTTCCCTTGTGAGCTGTCCTGCCTCTTCTGCATCGCCTTGCATCTGGTTTCCCCTCAAAGACCTTTGTCCCTGCTGTAAAAGCATTTTGCATTTGACCTTAGTGATAGCCCTTGGTCTGAGAGGCTTTTCCTGCACCCACGAGAGGGGGACCAGTAGGATGGAAGTAAAAGCCCACTAATGGTGCGGCTTCTTCTGTTCCCTGTCACGCATCACACAGTGAAATAGAGCGCATCTGACTGTTTGATTTGCTAATGTGAGGCTTGGAGCACAGCTGGCAGGCAGCTGGACTGTCAAGAGGCAAGACAGAGATCTAAGAGCCACAATCTTCTGAACTTCCAAGTAGAAAAACACCCCAAACAAGATGTTTTAGGCTGCCTGACGAACGCTGTCGGAGGGAATGGGAGAGATTTGGAATTGGAGCTTGCTCTTGGGTCTCTCTGCTATGGTGTGAATGCTTCCTGTGTAAACACAAGGTGATTTTTGTGTGTAATCCTTCCTAAATATATGAATTGAGAGTCTCTTAAGCAACATCTGGAGAAGCCCCAAGAGAAAACTGTGCTTTCTGTGAGCACAAAGATCTGTTCATTCACCAGGTTCTGGGATTCAGGCAGAAAACAGCGCAGTTCTCCCACTTTCATTCAGTGCGATTCCTTGATTCCTTGTTAGTGCAGCATTTAGATTTAGATTCCTTTTCTTCCAAGAACATTACCCAGCACCACAGTCACTGGTACTGAGAGATAGACCTTTCTAGGGACATTTCCACCCTGGTTGTGCCTCCTATCATCATTCAGCCACAGGAGCTGTTCTCAGTGCTTCCAGCCCTCGGTCTCTGCTGCATCAACGCACATATGGCATGTGAGTTAAAGAGCATCCGCAGTCCAGTGTGTGCAGTCCCCATCTCAGTGAAGTCTTGAGGCTGTCTCCATTGGTGGGTTCAGTGTAATGGTCAGAGATGAGTGCTGGGAAGGGGAAGTAGGGAAGAGTGAGGAATTCTGCTTTATCATATCTGTATGTAGGTGTCACCAGCATTGGGCTGTTATTTAGAAGCGTGAGGAGTATGGACTGAGAATTAACTTCTTGAGGACAACCAGTCTTAGCATTGTTTTGTTAGGTGACTTTTGAGCTGGCTCAAGATGGGTGGTAAAAGTCCTTGTGTTTTCTTCCTGCATTCCTGCCCTGCCTGTTTATTACCTGCTGGTTCCACAGGCGTTCCTGACTTGGCTTTTCGTGTGGCGACATCTCTCAGGTCAGAGCAAGAGGCTTGGCCGGGCTCCTGTGTGCCCTGAGCCTGTGTACACTGCAAACCCTACACCCCTGAATGCCTGCAAATGCGCAGGACCTCAGTGTGAGCAGGGAAATACTGATCCTTCCATTTGGCAGAGCATGGAAATGCAACCCCAAGAGTTAAATCTCAGAAGGAAGGTGTGAAGTGGAAAAGCAGCACCATTTTTTGCCTCCTTTTCTTTGCAGGCTAAAGATAAGCCAATGCTTGTGTGTCCATATGCAGTGTCCAGGGTCTGTGAAGTGTCAGACCCAGGGTGCCAGATTGTCTTTCTTTCTACCAGCACGTTTCTGCTTTAATTTGAGAGATGTGGTGGGAACCGACAGCATCTCGTTTCTGACCATCTTGCTGCTGGTATCCTGGCTCTGCGTGAGACGCCAACTCCTGCAGGGGCTAAATCAGCACTAACACAGCACCAGGAGCTGCTCTTGGGTCAGGAGCTGTGTAAGGTGCCTTTGGCACCAGGCTGGGAGGTACCAACCCTTTTGTTGAGCAATTAAACCATGCCATAAACACTTTAGTTCAGCGAGGGAGGGGCAGGAGGGACTCCTGCTCATTGCCTTCTTCCTTGTCTGATTTCACATTTCTCATGTCACCCTGGAATCCTTTGGTAGTGATCCAGAACCTTGCTGTGAACCAGAGCTATTTAGATGCCTTTTAATGAGATTGAGGAACTGGGGACTTTTAAAAGGGTATTGGCCTGATTTGCATGCCATTCCTTTGCATTGTGATAGCTTCCAAAATCTGTTTAATCTTATTCATAAAAGCATAGAATAATAGAATCGCAGATTGGTTTGGGTTGGAAGGGACCTTAAAGCTCATCCAGTTCCAACCCCTGCCACAGGCAGGGACACCTTCCACTGGAGCAGGTTACTCCAAATCCCTGTGTCCAACCTGGCCTTGAACACTGCCAGGGATGGGGCAGCCATAGATGTGACAATCACATCTATTTTGCATCAAAGAGATGCATGGCTTCCAAAGAAGCCATTAAATCCTGGACAGGTTGTTGAGTGTGTTTAATTTCCTGCTTTTTGGATATGTGAGGCAGGGATTCTCTTACAGATGAGTGCAGGCAGAGCTGTTCCACCAGAAATCCAGAACTGCCACCTGCTGCCTTTGGTTGTACAAGAGTTCTCCAGGCTCTCAGTTTATTGCAGGGTAATCCTGTTCTTCAACCCAGTCACACACCACCTCATGTGCCTTCTCTGCAGTGAGTTAACTCCTTTGTAACAGCAGAGAGAGCTCTGCAGTGGCAAATCTGGGTTATACCAGATTCAACCATGCATTACTCCAGCTGAAGAACAGAAACAAAAAGGTGATAACCTGTCTCTCTGGGAAAAGGGGATTTGGTTTGCCTTAGTGCATCTCAGAAGGGAAATATAATGAGGTTATCAGGCTCCCCTAAGGAGCATTGCTGTGCTACCTCTGCACAGCACTGCAGCAGCATCCCTGCGCTCCATCTCCAAACCACCACCGTTTTTAGCTGTGGAGTGCTGCCATATACCCAAAATGACCCTTCACTGCATGGGTTTTAGCAGAGCAGTGAATGAATGGGGTGTGAGCTTTGTGCAGCAGCAGCACTTTCCACAACCATTTAGAGCAGAGTATGAGCAGTGCAAAGCTGCTGCCTGATGCTGTCGAGAGCACACAAATTCATTAATATAGTTCTAGATTAAGAAAACAAATCACAGGACCAGCTAAAGGAATACTCTATATTTAAGGTGTAATCTCTCATTTTGCAGCACTAAATCCTTTGGGGCTCACCTTTCTCAGCAGAGCAGATGTAGGGATTTTTCTTTCGTATCTCTGGGTATTAAAGGTTTTTTCCCTAATGGTAAATAAAATGTTTTCCTAAGGAGCAGGTACTGTATGCACATGAAGGCAGATCACATATAAAATAGTCTTATGTATAAAAAGTATAAGAACAAAATGAAGCTAGTAAAAGAGATTGTTACAAGTAGCTGTGCACAAAGATGTGTCGTAGAATCACAGCACAAGAGGATGGAAGGGACCTCAAGGATCATCTGGTCCAACCTTTCTAGGCAAAGCATGACCCAGAGTAGTGTGTTACCCTGTCCATGTGAATCTTAACAGCATCCAGCATAGGGGAATCTGCCACTTCCCTAGGGAAATTATCCCAGTGACTGGTTGTTCTCATTGGGAAGTATTTTCCTCTTGTGTCCAGTTGGAATCTCCCCAGCAGTAACTTGTACCCATTGCCCCTTGTCTTTTCCTTGTGACTCCTGGGAAAGAGGGAGTCTTGGTCATCTTTCTAGCCACCCTTTAAATGCTGGAACAGATGAATTCCTGGATGAATGATGAATTCCTGTATCCCAGAAAGCATGAAACAGCTCTGCCTGCACTCTTCCTTAAGAGAATCCCTGCCTAGCATAACCTAAATGCAGTAAATTCAGAGTACTCAATAACCTGTCCAGGATTTATTGGGACATTTTGGAAGTCCTGCATCTCTGAGGCTCCTCCTCTGAGTTGTTGTCAAAGTGAACTCTCCCATGGGTGGTGATGGCTGAAAAAGACCTGGAACTGGGAATTCTGCACCCTCTGTTTGCTCCCCTGTGGGTGAGACCCTGTGCAGTGATCTGCATTGCCCTGCAGCACTGCCTCTGAATGGGAAGTGAACCTGCCAAGAATGATCTCCTGGTCCATAGTCTCCTTTTCCATGGTATTCTCTCCCTTCTGGAGCTAGATGGCTTCTGTTCAGCACTCTCTGCTTGGGTTTTGCATAGCTCTCTGGGTTTGTCTTAGTCTCCTGTAGTTACTGTCCTTGGTGGAGTTGATTTAGCCACTATTGCAGTGTAGGCAAGTCACTGAAACTTGAATTACTGAGACACAAGAGTCTTTCTCCATTAATGTCCTGTAATTATGGCCTGTGGGCATCTGTATCCTCAGTTGCAGTGCTAGAAATGTTAATGGGAAAAGCATCCTTAGTAAACAGAGAGAGATGTGTGAAGTCCTTGGAGCCTCATGTTCTCAAACAGGATTTGCCTTGTTCTGGGGGTCAGCTTGGGGGCTGATGTGGAGACAGAAGGATAAATGGAGAAGATGGGTTTGTTTCTGCTCTTAGACATATAAAAGCTTGATGTTTTGTTCCGTCTTGCTTTATTTCGCATCTTAAATATGGTTTTTGTTTGCCCTGTTTGCCTTCTGCCATGGCATGCAGACAGACCCAGAGTAATGTAGAGGAGAAGGTCGTGTTCAGCTCAAAGGTCCCCTTTGTAGGTCTCCCTGGTGACAGGGTTTATGTTCAACTTGATAGCATTTCTGAGTGTAATGCAGATAGGGTTTGAATGCTGCAAGAGAGGAGTGTGAAAACTTCAGGGGCTGTTGCAGGCACCACAAGGCAGAACTATATTGATTTAGGAGGAAATCCCAAGGAGGAAATAGTTCTTGTCAATGGATTACTTGAAGTTATGGTTATGCTACTCTTGCAGGCGTCTATAAATTACACTGCCAAACAGTTGGCATCTGCCACTGTCACAGTGCTGTAGGTCATCCTTCCCCTTGCATTTAGGCTGATGCTGAAGTGACTTAGCTGCCATGCAGAGAGTGAGAGAGCATTTGGGAGTCAGGAGGAAGGCAGATTGTGCTTGGGAGGCCTAACATGGAGAGGAAACAGGGGAAACAGTGTAGAGCGAGTGGGGGAGCAGTGCCCAGCTCCCTGGCAAGCAGGTACTGAGGCACCACGTACAGGAAGGAGTAGGAGGCTCCTGGCCAAAAGAGGGTGCCCAGGAATGATACCGTGAGTTGAACTATCACTTACTCCATGATTTCATGTGCTAAATATTCTTTTCACACTGGAATTCTGGACTTGCTTGAACTCTGTCTCCAAGTTGCTGTCTTTCCTTGCTCAGTTCATGTGGAGGTGTTATCTACTGAACCAGAGGGGAGGTCATGTTGATTTGGGGGAGATTTTCCTGCCTCATAACTTGCCTGCAGTGCAGCATTTGAGGAGTTTAAGTTGGAATTAGCTGACATTTGCTTACTCTCCCAGGAATTCAGGAGTCTTTGAAGAGCAGCCCATCTATGTGGGCTGAAGGTAGTGAGCTCGGGGGATAATGGATTCTCTCTGGAAACCTCTGTGCTGATCCCTAAAACCAGGAGGGAAGGTTTGACATTGCTTACTGTCACTGGGGACTTCTTTTTCGCCCCTATCTTTCTTCTACTGGGTAGTTTGAGCTCAGGGTGACTGAAGATAGATTGAAGTCTAATGAGGAAGACGAAAAAGATTGATTTTTTTTCTTTACTTTACAGAAAAGGCCACAGATGGGTCTCTGCAGAGCGAAGACTGGACACTGAACATGGAGATCTGTGACATTATCAATGAGACAGAAGAAGGGTATGTGCTGCTTCAGCAAGCTTTGAAAGATTCATGACCGTGATCTTCATCCAGTTGCACTCAGCATGGGAGGAGTGAGTCTGGGGGCAGATGCTCATAGTGTGAGCAACCTGGTCTAGTGGAAGGTGTCCCTGTCTGTGGCAAGGGGTTGGAACTGCATGAGCTTTAAGGTCCCTTCCAGCCCAAACCATTCTATGATGAATGTGGTTGCATGGATTGCTTGGTTCTCCTTAGCCGTTTCAGAAAGCTGCTGTATGATGCAGCACTTTGTGGTCAGCCTTTGCTTGGCAGGAAAAGCACATTGTTAGAGAGGGTTCTGAGCTTATTATGCTTTTGGGGTTCTTGTTTTCAGCAGCTGTATCTCTTTGCAGCGCTGTTAATTCCAGCCATTGGCATGGAGACCTTTGCTGATACTCTTCCCTCAGCACCAGCAAAGCTGTGCTCCTTGCAGAACTGGTCACTGGTCTTCCACCCTAGACCTTTGAGTAGCTGACAGTCTTTCCTGCTTGATCAGCATCCTGCCTTTTTGGAGGCCTCAGATGTTGCTTTGGTTGTGACTTCTGTGATATCTTCTCTTCTACATGACCCTAGTTGGTAGTTAAGCAATCTGAAGTTAACAGCTATGCTTATGTGCAGCTGGAAATGGGAAAGGATTCCTTTCCCCACAATATATGCCATGTGAAAAGCATGCCTGAGCTGGTGTGTTCCTCCTTCAGCCCCAAGGATGCCATTCGAGCGCTGAAGAAGAGGCTGAATGGAAACAAGAACTACAGAGAGGTCATGCTGGCGCTGACGGTGAGTGGGGGCAGGCTGGAATGCCTCGAAAGGGCAGAACCCTTCTCTTTTGTCCTTTTGCTTTCCCTGGCAACCTCTTCAATATACACACTATTTGCTTTAACAGCCACTGCTCTGCCCTTTTCTTCTTTCCAATTGCCTCCTCTCCTCCTTGGGGACTGTTCCTGGCAGCTTTGCATAGCGTTTTTCTGACTCAATTGATTCCTGGGTTTTTTCAGGGCTCTTACTCATCACAAGTACTGACTGAGGAAAGTTTAAGTAGCCCAAATGGGTCTGTGTACCCTTTGGGGCTTCCCCTTCTCCTCTCATCACCCTGTGTCCAGCTGTTTCTCCACTCCAACAGCTACAGGCATATCCGCAAGTGAGAATGATGAACTCACCAGATTTTCAGCTTCATAAGGAGCTGATGCACAATTTCCCTCGTGAATGGATCCCTGTAGGAGCCTCACACTCATTTCTGCTGATCTAATTTCACTCAATAAAGTGTAAATTACATTCTGAGCATTTAGGCAGCGCTGGGAAGGTGTGAGGTATTTTGCCAGTGACCTTTCCTGCTGATGGCTTTTGCCAGGGGGTTGCTGAGCAGCGCGGCACTCCTGAATGCGCAGTGCTGGGCAGGCTCTGCTGCAGCAGTAACTACATGGAGTTACACTGCTGTGGGTAGGGGACCTGTGTGATTCTATCACAGAGCTCTTGTTATGTCTCCCTGACAAAGCATAGCTGTACTTTCAGTCTTCTTGCCCTTTCCTTTCCTGGATTGTCATTTTGACAGATTACCAAAGCCCAAGCCATGAGCTTATCCATTGTGCAGGGAAGAGGGAAATTCATCAGGAACGAGTCCGTGTCATCATGGCTGATGAAAGTAGCTGAAGTAGGGGAGTAATTACAGCCTCCTCAGCTACAGAGTCGCAGTGGTTATTAGGCATGGCTGTAAGAAGTGACGCATTGGATTTATCTCCATGCTAATCATGTTCTTCAGAGGAAAAACCAACAGCTGTTCTTCCATGGCAGTTGAATGGCAAGTGGAAGGTGCCTAAAGCTAGGTTGCAGGGGGAAAATGTGTCAAAGTCTAACCTGTCAGAGCATTCACAAGGGAGTGTTTTGAATGAGTGAAGATCATTCACCTGAATTCCCACCTCTAAAACATGGCTTATAGCTCAGAGCAACTGGGCCCAGCTGTGTTCTGGCTACATAGACAGTGGTGAAGTGCCACAGCACGGTGATATCTCACTGTGACAGGATGTCCTCCGTCTTACCTGCTCTTGATGTGATGCTGTGTACTTAGCTGCACAGCTGTGCAGTTTGAGAAGTTCTGCTTTGAAGAGGAAGAAGCTTTATGTTTCTTTGCCTTGAAAAGAAGGTAGATCACAGAAGTGGCCAATATGTTAATGGGGAGTGAAGTACATCTGAATGTGTGTGTAAAGAGGAAGCTTTCTGGTAGAACTGGAGAAGAATTATGCCTATAAGTATAATTTCTCCTCTATCTTCTTTAGCTCCCTTCAAAAGCTTTAAAAAGGGGGAAAACCCCCCAAAATCAGAAACCAAGCACATAGTAGCTGTGTGTGTGATCAAGCTTTGCACCAACAATGAATGTTTTTCCTCTGTGTGCGTAGGTGTTGGAGACCTGTGTGAAGAACTGCGGCCATCGCTTTCATGTCTTGGTGGCAAACCGCGACTTCATCGATGGTGTTCTGGTGAAGATCATCTCGCCCAAGAATAACCCCCCCACTATTGTCCAGGATAAAGTATTAGCCCTGATTCAGGTACACAGCTCCCATACATTGCTGCCTGAAATAAGGACTGTCTGCTTGCTGTCATCATTAGAAATGTGGCAAGGTCTTTATATGTAAAGACAATATATCCAGATTGGCAGGGAAGGGCAGACGCGCACATACGTAGATTCTTCATTGAGGGAGGAGTGTCTTGGTTCTGATTAGAGAACTCTAAAGCAAGAGGAGTTCATAAAAGGTAAATGGAGAGATTGGCAACTTAACAGTCGCATCTAGACGATGGAGACTTGCTTCATGTCCTCTTAAGGCTGGGAAATCTTAGAGGATTGTGTTTTTGCTGTCAGTTGTGGAACCTTTCTGTGTGTGTTCCCCTGAGCGTAAAATGGAGTCGTTTCCCTCCATTAGAAAGCATTCTGAATCCCTTTTCATGATGGTTATAGAAAAGTAAATGACCATATAGGAGTTAAAATGGGTTCTGCTGTCTTTTCTCTGGTTATTGTACAGTGAAAGTGCACTGTCAGATCCTTGCCTGCAGTGGGGAAGTTCAGACAGAGGCCTGTCTGCCACTTCTCCTTCTGTGCAGCATAACAATAAACAGCCATGTTAATTCCACAACCCATTAGCAACACATGAGGGAACATTGGTGCCTGCCTGGAGGAAATCTGACAATTATAGGAAGCTTTATCACTAAGCTTCTACAGACTATTGCATACACCAGAGACTAAAAGATGCTGTGTATTTAAAATGATATAAACCTGCTGCAGTGTTTCTTGTGGGAAGGTATTCACAAATGCACAGCATAGTTTTTCCAATGTACTTCTGATTTTTGTGGCAAAGCATGCAGTTGAATTTCTGCTGGGTTATTTGTTATTTGGATACCCAGATAGGGCATCGTTGGAGCATGACAATGTAAATAAGTGATTTCCAAGCAGGAAATAGGCTGAGAGGCAGAATTAGGTGGGTGTTGCATTGGGGTCTGTTTGTCCTTTTATTTCTGGTCTCTCATCTCGAGGCTTTCTAAAGAAATGGCACAAAATTAATGATCATTAAAAGCAATTCTTGTGCATCTTACTAAGCCCTTGGGTGTCTGCCTGTTTTAGTGGGAGAGCTGATGCATGCAGTGACCAGGAGATGAGGTTAAATCCTGCCCCATAAAGAGGAACTACGCATGTTTCCCTGCTGTTTGCTCTGTTAGTGTTTTAAAGAATGCTGGTTATGCTGCATCCTGGATTTAAGTGGGTTCCCAGTCATCAATGTGACTGAGATTCAAGTGTTTGTAACATAACCAAAAAGCCCCAATTATTGTCTCAGTGTGTTAAACAGAGCTTTATCTGTGTAGACTCAGTGCAGTAGAGCTAAAAGCCTCACTATGGGCACTAAATAGCTTTTGGTATAACAAGCCTGCGAGTGATGGAAGCTGCCTGTGGATGGGTTCTGTTAGTGTCTCTAACTGGAGGTGGTGGGACTTTGTTTTCTAGATTGCCTGACAAGTTAGGAAAAGTGATTGCAGTCACTCATCCTGGGTGCCCTGTGGACGCACACCCCCAAAATACCCTTAGCTTAGACTTTGCTCCTCAGAGCTCCAGCCCCGTTTCAGGGGCCTGATCTCCTCTCTGCTGTGCTCCCCTGACATAATGTTTATCCCCTTCTTTTACAATTTGATATCAGGGAATTAATAAGAACAGAAATGAGCAGATCCACAGCACGCACTTATACAAACAGCGTGTCTCCAGCCATGCAGCTCTTGTGTTCCTGGGCCTTTCCATAGCAAGGGTAGATAAACTGTCATCCAATTCCTCATCTAGAGACCTGACTGTTTTGAGATGTTGACCATCTTGTGTTTCACTTTCTCAACCCATTTGCCAATGTACATGAATTAGCATGTATTAGATGCTGCTTATTCAGCCTTCTTCACCTTGCTAAAACGCCTTGGATAGATTCCTTATTGCTGTACCTCTGTTAAGAACTTGAGTATCACCTCAGAGTTCCACCTTACTGCCTGTAGCTGAGCACTTTCATCAAAGATGAAATGTGGGGAGACTTTTGAGGGTACCTGTGTTAATTTTTCCAGTGTCAAACACCTTTTGCCTTGGGATGGTCAGTGATTTGAGGGTCAGATTTGCAGTGGTATTTATTGAACTTGTTTGGGCACACTGACGTGCCAAGTGAGATTTATACAGCAGCATCCTTAAATATCTACCCCTGATAGTCTGGCCTAAAGTCTTAGAAAGTCTGAATTCAATCTCATCTCCGTCATATGCTTGTTTGGACAATGGGAAGTCTCCTAAGCTCTGTGTGTAGCTCCTTATCTGCAAAGTAAAGCTAATATTACTGTTGCCTGGTTGAATTATAAGCTGTCTAGGACAGGGATTGTCTTACAATGTGTGTAGACAGCACTTAGGACAATAGTGCCCAGACCTGCTCGTGACCTCTGAGAGACACCCTAAAGTAGATAATGCTCCCAGTGCAGGCGAGGAAGAATACAAATGACAGTGTCTCCTTTCTCCAGGGAAGAGAGCTGCAGGAGAGAGAATACATTAAACAGGTAGAGTGCAAATGAAGCGAGTTCACTGTCATTTGTGCCTGCAATGAAATCTATAGGAAGGCAGGGAAAGAGAGGACACATCAGTGCATCCTCCTGGACAAACAAAGCTCATTAAAAGTAGGGTGCAGCAACCCAGTGTACTCTCGACTCTAAGTTTCATGTGAATGATTACTGACTAAAGCATCCCTTGCCTAACATTTTTCCCTCTTACTTGCAAATAGAGTTGAAGTGGGGGACGCATTATGTAGAAGCATCACTCAGATGACTTCTTATGTAAATTGAAAATGCAGAGAGAGTGCCAGGGTAGAGTTACTCTTGCAGTCAATATCTCCATCAGAATTAGGGATGGCTTGGAAGGTCAGCTCCAAGGAAACAGAATGGCTCTTTGCAGTCACTGCTGTTTTCTCTGGCTCAAGTAGTGCTGTTTGGACATGCACTGCAGCAGAACACTTGATGCACTTAATTTCCCCTTAACAAAGCTGAGAAGCAAACCCAGAATTATTAGCTTGCGACTGATAATGGATTGTCTCCTAGGCACATAGAGTAGGAAATACTCTTTCTTAGAATTGAACTGGATAGGACTAGAATTCCTATTCCTAGATATTAATATTATTTCTTTCCTTGCCTTGCTATCTTTGATTTCTCTCCTCTTAGATAGAAAAAGTGGTTAAATACAGCTTTTAAAGTAAAAATAGTCCAAAGAACTGGTGCAAAAGCGATGACTAAATGAATTAAGTTCAGAGCCCACACA
Source organism: Pezoporus wallicus (assembly GCF_028554395.1). Taxonomy (NCBI): domain Eukaryota; kingdom Metazoa; phylum Chordata; class Aves; order Psittaciformes; family Psittacidae; genus Pezoporus; species Pezoporus wallicus. The sequence continues at coordinate 49,733 of NW_026642163.1, forward strand.
CGCGTCTCGCAGCAGTTCTGGATCCAGAACTGATACTCTGCCTCACATATGTGGGGGTTTGTGGACTGCTTCGTTTTGAGTTGAGTCATAATATTGCAATTTTTCCTTCCTCTCCGTTTGTAATACCTGGCTAATTTCCAGCTCAAGTGAAAGGGGGGAGAGGCTTTCAAGGTATCATGCTCCTAGCTGCTCTGTGAGTATGGGAGGCTGGCTAGGGAAGAGGAGCACTTAGTACTCCCACTGAAGGAAAAGCTCCAATGTCAATCCAAGTCTCTTTAGACACCAGAGAATTCATGCAGGAGAGATGATACGACTCTGCTTTAAACCTGTTCTTTCTGACACACTGGGGTGTCTGAGTGTTGGCTATGCTCTGTAAGAAACCAGGCTTCGTTATCTCTCATGAGACTCTATGTTTCACATTATAAGAACCTCAAACTACCTTTTTGAATCTAAATTTGGTCCAGCTGAAATACTGAAGAAAACTTGACAGCTCTGATTTGCATTTCACACCAAATGAGGATGTTCCATAAGGTGAGTATTGACCTCAGATTATTGGATAATGTTATGAATTCCGCTTAGATCCATTTAATCGTTCACATCAGACTGTTCCTGGTGAGTCATTGGCCATAGAAGATGCAAGAAAAGGTCAGCATGCAGTCACACAGCAGAGGAGATTGGAAGAGGCTTTCATTTGCATTTACAGATTCTGATGATGTCAGGGACTAGACATAGCCACTGGGTTCCTATTTATGTTTGAATGAAATGTGTACGTGACTGTCTTAGTATTTGCAGGATCTTTTAGACCAGGTCTAATGGTTACAGCTTCCCTTTGAAGCTGAAATACATGAAAGCTTTTATAGTCGGTATCTGAGGTCAGGGTGGAGCTGGAACTTTGTTTGGAAGGTTTATGGATAATCCCTCCTGTTTTCCAGGCTTGGGCTGATGCCTTTCGAAGTAGCCCTGATTTAACTGGAGTAGTGCATATTTATGAAGAGCTCAAGAGGAAAGGCATCGAGTTTCCCATGGCAGATCTTGATGCTCTGTCTCCAATACACACACCACAGAGGGTAAGCTGCAGCTTTGCAATGCCAGGGGTATTTTCCCAAAATGTCTAAATAATTGGAAAATTTCTCTTCTTTCCCTTCCTGTTTTGCCAAATTTGGCTCATTTACTCACTCCTGAAAGGACTCTTTCAATAGTCAAAGGTTATGCAGGAGAAGCATAATACAGCTGCGTTTGACAGGCTGATGAGCTAATGGTATCTCCTCCCTTGAGTCAAACAGCGGTCTGAGATGAGGAAAGGGTTTGGAGAGGTTTGTACATCTCTTTTGTGCCACAAAACCACCAGACAAATGCAGCTAATTTGCTCAGAGAGATTCCAGCAGGATGTATGGTTGTGGTTTTCCTTCTTTTGCTCCAAAATATGGTTGTTTCTCCTGGTGACAACCCTCAACCGAGGCCAGCCCGGCTTCTAAAGATGTACAGATTCAGAATATCTCCCTGATCCTATGGTAATGTGAGATCTTTGCACTCTGAAAAGTTGGGTCTGGAAAGTTAACAGGAGTGCTGTTAGGAAGTTACTTAATGATCACAGGTGTTCTGATTAGTCACTCTGAAAGCTGAAGTTAATGAATCTTTGAAGTGGTAAATGCAAGTGATCAAGGACTGAAAGATTACAATTCTTGTGTCAAGATTAATTACAGTCACTGTCTACACATCATGTTTTATAAGCAACTCCGGGTTTAAAATGATTTGTAATTATTTCTCTTTGGCTCTTGTTTCTATTTTGCTTCTCAGTTGTAAAGCTGAATTGACTTAAATCCAGGTGGGTTGGGTTGAAAAAGTACAGGCACAGGGGTTTGTTGCAACTGCCTGTTTATGGGCTGGCCTTCCAGTCTCTTCTCGAAGCTCTACTGACCTTTTCCACAAGGTACAATTATGTTCTATATTTGAGCATAGTTGGCCTGAGGTTGCTGACAAAGCAAGGGCTGTCACAATTCAGCTTTTGAACTCCTGTCTTTCTGATGTGGCAGAGTGTCCCTGAAGTTGATCCTGCAGCAAATATGCACAATTCCCAGCCTCAGCAAAGGATGAGCACCAGTTCTTATTCGTCATCTTCTCCAACAGCGTATTCTCCTCAGGCCCCAGCATTGAATGTGACTGGTCCCATCACTGCTAATTCCGAACAGGTATTGGGATGATGATTCTTTTGAGTGAGACTCTCAGCAGATCAAATTAGAAACCAGTCTGCAGAGGAACCTTCATTTTAACTCTTTTGACTTTGATTGCCTCCCAGTTTGGGTTCTACTTAGTAAACTTTCCTCCTTTTATACTGTGAAATCTAGGCTTTCAGTTGGGATGTGTGGCTAATGGCAGCAGTTACAAAACCTCCCAGTCTGATGTACCACTCCACTCAGCAGTTGTGCTGTAGGTTAGCAGTTATTCTTCTTATCCCCCCCCTCCTTTAAAGGCACAGAATGTCTTGCAGATGCAGGAAGTCTAATGGGAGTTAAGTCTGCATCCATAAGACCCTTGCGAATTCCCTGATATAGGATTTCCTTTTCCCTCCGCAAAAATAACTTCAGAGCCCAAGATCATGCTCAAAGTTGCGTATCTTTCCACCTACCTGAAGTACTACAAACAGGGTCTGGTTTTCTGTTGCTTCCCTTCCTTACAGACATAGCACATCTGGGGCTGTAATGACAATGAGTGGCTCGACAAAGTTATCTTTGTTTTCTGTTGCATTTCTGTAACTCTCCTCTGGGTAAACTTCTCATCTTTACAGTTTTTCCCCAGCTAGAATGTCTGGAGTCTCAGATATGGAGTCAGAGGTATCCCAAAGTCAGTTATTGAGGGTGATCTGCTTAAACCAAATGATTAAACCAGTGTTTTGCTGTCTTTTTACTCCAATTCAGATTGCCCGGCTGCGCAGCGAGCTGGATATCGTCCGTGGGAACACGAAAGTGATGTCTGAAATGCTGACGGAAATGGTACCTGGGCAAGAGGATTCCTCAGACCTTGAGTTACTCCAGGTAAGAGTTTCCTAGGAAATATGATCCTGATCTTTCTGTGCTTGATTTGGGGTGTGTTTTCTATTGCAGTTTACTTCACTGCCTTGGTTTGCCTGGTTTACATAATGAATGTGGGCTGTGCTTGACTCTGCTTAGACTCATCACTTGATGTTCTTCATTTGTTAAAGCTTCCGGTGACAAGGATTTCCTAACTACCCTTGGAATTTGGTCCAGGGCTTTCTTTGTGTAGCTAGAAATCCTTCCCAGCGTTGAATATCAGGTTTCCTTTACCAGAAAACAGCTTAGAATTACCCTAAGCCCTGGAAGCCCTGAACATTTCTACTTCTCTTACATCTTCTATCATCACTCACAGTGTCAAAACATTCCAAGTCACTATGCAGGAAAAAAACACTCCGTGTTTCCATCTGGACTAAATGTTACCCAAGGGTCTGTGGATTCTCTGCCACTTGAAGTCTTACATATGAACTAAGTGCCTTTCCAGAAGATGTGCTGCAGCTTCTCCTGAAGGTAGTGTCTTAAGACACGTGTTTGGATGAAGCTTCATGCTGTCCAAAGGGTCGGCTGGGGAATCAGATGGATTTCTTCAGTGAAAAGGCTCAATCCAGTGCAGCATTTAGCATCTCAGGAGGAAAAACAGTATAAGCTGAGCTCATGTCTCAGGCTTTATACGTGTTTCCCTACGCCAGTGGTAGTGGGACGGTCTTTTGGCTGAGGAAGGTAATGCGGTACCATGTGCAACACAGATGAGGAATACTGCGAGCTAGCATTCCAGCTGCTGCCCTTACCATGGTATTTGCTTTTCCATAGCTTCAGAAATAGGCTTCTGTTTTGAGCCTCCGGCAGGGAGGATGGGCTCCCACAGCAGTACATTTGGAGGAAGGCAGGGAATTGCTCTCTGCGATACATCAGTGTTTGAACTCCATCCAAAAACTGGTCTCTCCCATGCAGCGGCATTGTGTGTATGTCTTAGAGCCATGATGGCAGCTGATGAGAGGCTTTGCAATAAAGAGCCTTTCAGTTACTGCCCATTTGGGTTGGGCTGCTCAAAACAAAAGAAGCTTCCAGGAAACCATGACAGACAGAGCAGCACAGAACAGTTTGCTTACATTCAGGAACAGCTCCTAACATCTTGACAGCGTAACCTTACAGCATAGCTTTAAGGTGAAAGACCTTGATCATAAAACGGGGTGACAGCAAGGATTCTTTATTCCAACTGCTTCCCTCCTTTGACTGAAATCGTCCTAAATCTGAATCACAGAGCTGGGGAGAACCTGGTTTTGCTACCAAAGGCTGGTTAGTCTTTTGAAAGCCATAAGCCGGGTGCTGCAAGCGAGGAGTCCTTGCTTTGAGGTTTATATAGCCCTCTCCTCCTTAAATAATTCCTGACATTTTCTCCTACAATCAAATGTAAACAGCTTGCTGGAGAGCCAGCTCTGAGCAGAATAGATAGGTACCGTCAGCCCGCTCGGAAAGGCAGCAAACAAACCTCTGAAATGTCACAATCTGCTTCGCCAAGTGATGGGATCAAAACTGACATTGGAGAACACATTCCTCAAGCTGTTAAGGCAGCTGGATTGCACTAGGTGAAATTTATCCAGAGCTTAGGATGTCAGACCAAGGAAGGAAAACAAACACGTTTTTGCTTTCATCCCCAAGGTTGTGTACCAACAAGTCAGCCTTGGTTAGGGCTGCGTTTGTGCTGTGAAGAGAGGCTGGGAGGGGGTAGAAGGTGACAGAGGGACATTCTTCAGTTGGAATGTCAGTGCTTATTGAAGTAAAACTGTGGGCCTAATCAGTGGTGCTGTGCCATATGGCGCGTTCCTTCTTGTAGTTCCTCCTCAACAGACCAGTTTTGATCTTTGGTCTTGAGGACTTTCAGGAGTAAAGAATTCTGCTGAGCGCTCCTGCCCCTCTACTCTGCTCTTGTGAGACCTCACTTGGAGCATTGTGTGCAGTTCTGGTGTCCTCAACATAAAAAGGACATGGAACTGTTAGAACAAGTCCAGAGGAGGCCACGAGGATGATCAGGGACTGGAGCACCTCCCCTATGAAGATAGGCTGAGAAAGTTGGGGCTGTTCAGCCTGGAGAAGAGAAGGCTGAGTGGAGACCTCATAGCAGCCTTCCAGTATCTGAAGGGGGCTATAGGGATGCTGGGGAGGGACTCTTCATTAGGGACTGTAGTGATAGGACAAGGGGTAACGGGTTAAAACTTAAACGGGAAGTTTAGGTTGGATGTAAGGAGGAAGTTCTTTACTGTAAGGCTGTTGAGGCACTGGAATGGGTTGCGCAGGGAAGCTGTGAATGCTCCATCCCTGGCAGTGTTCAAGGCCAGGTTGGACAGAGCCTTGGGTGCCATGGTTTAGTGTGAGGTGTCCCTGCCCATGGAAGGGGGTTGGAACTGGATGATCTTAAGGTCCTTTCCAGCCTGAACTATTCTATGATTCTGTGATTTGTGGTGGAAGAGGTGTCCTGGAAGCAGGAGAACTCATGGTTTAGGCAAACTCAAATCTACATTTCTTGGCATGAGAGACTTCTGAAATAAACACCCTTGCTATAGATCCTTTAACATTTTCTTCTGAAACTCCCCACTGCCTCTTTACAGTCTCTTCTCTGGGGACTTGCTCAGTTGAAGGAAACGTTTCTGTGTGTAGTTCAGCAATGAAGTGTGTGCGGAGGCCTGATCTTTTCATGCTCCTGCTCCTTGCTTTGTGTTCACCCTCATGTTCTCAGCAGTTGGTAGGTTCTCTGGCCCCAGCACTCAGGGCTACTACAAGTGACTTTCCCTACTTGTCCATCTTTCAGTTTCTAAGGATGCTATTGCCAAAAAAAAAGGCAGATTGAATTTTCCTTGAAAGCTCTCTTCTGGAAAGCTGTTGTATTAACATGTTTTATTCTTAAACCCCATCACTAAAATACAGATATTTATTTCCTGAAGTGCTCAGAGTTCAAGAAGAATCAGGATGTTGAATTGTAAATAGGCTCTCAAGGTTTTATGCCATCGGCTCTTGAAGGGTGTTTGATTAGATGTGCTTTTGGGTGACATTTAATCATGCAAAGATAAACTTGTCTCAGTGTTTCTCAGCTGGGGGACATGTTTGGCTGTGAACACAGCTTATTGCTAGCTGTTAATCAGAATGTGTGTGCACAATGCGTTGCTCCTAGGAGCTGAACCGGACCTGTAGAGCGATGCAGCAGAGAATTGTGGAGCTTATCTCACGAGTGTCCAATGAAGAAGTCACAGAGGAGCTGCTGCATGTGAATGATGATTTAAATAACGTTTTTCTCCGATATGAAAGGTGGGCACCTTTTCCAGCAACTGTTTACATTCAGTCTGGGTTTTCCCTGTGTGTGAAATAGGTCAGTTGACAAGAGCTGCCCAATGGGGCCAGTGGTCCAATATAACAGAATGCAGAGAACCAAGCCACAGAAGACATTTACAAAGTCCTTTTATGGTAAAATTCCTATTTCAGTTGTTTCCTTTAATACTGTGATTTGGGCCTTTTGTCCTGGCTGATGAATTTCTGTGGGGTGTATCCATGAGATCCAAGGCAACCTTGTGCAAAACTCTGAACTAGCAGAGACTTGAGTCTGCAAGTCCCTGTTGTGCGGTGCTGTGCAGATGTAGGGATGTGGGACCCAAAACAGCACAGCCACAGTCACTAATTCTGCTTGCTAGCTTGGGATCTGCACAAATGCTTGTGCTGCTTAGGGAGGCTCCCTGTCTTCTGATCTCTGAGCTTTCTAGTTCCAGTGCTGGTGCAAGGGGAGCTGTCTGAGGTGGGCCTGACCTTCATGCATGTAAGGGTTTAGGTTTTAAGTTAACGCTTAAAATCTCAGAGAAAAGATTGGGTAGAGCTGGGGTTTTGAAGAGCTGGGCTGCAGGAATCATCCCCATGGGTCACAGGACTTGGGACATGTTAGACAAAGGCGCTGTCAGCCACATCTGCTGCAGTAGGTGACACGTGATGGAGCAGGCTTGGGAAAGTTTAATCTTCCCCTTAATGACAGGCCTGGGGTGTGAGGCACTAAAGAACACCCTTTGTTCCTGGCTCTTAGCACAGGGCTTTGTTTCTGAAGCCTTTAAAAAGAAATGAGACTCTAGATCTGTGATGCCGTGCTGTCACGGCGAAGGCTGGAGAGGAGACTTCAGTGGCCTCGATTTTTGTCTTTGATTTAGTTGCTCAGAGGAGATCAGGGCAAACTTTGCAACAAATGCTGGCTTTTCAAGTGAAATGATGTGTGTTTCATGCACGGGCATGATTCTACGAGTGGCAAAGTGTAACTGTCACTAAGGCTTAGTCTGTTCACCCTTATTCTCCTCCATCTGTGCCTTTGCTGACTGGGGCTAATGTGTTTGTAGTCATTATACACTGAAAGGTGAGCTGAGTGATGCTAGCAAGCTGTTTGTGCTGGAATAGCTGCACTGGTCTGAATGTTTCCATAAATCCCAGTTCCTCCTCTGCTATTCCAATGGCTCCACATTCGTCACGCTGATTTCTAGTCTGGGTACCAAGCTCTGTCAGTGACTCAAGCAGGAGCTCTGGCCTTCACTGGGGAAGCTTTGGATGTAAACCAATGTGTGGTTCATAAGCCTTTTGGTGAGAAGTATGAAGTGGGAGGTGTCTCAGGTCTCCAGCTAAGGGAGCTGGATTTCCAGTAATAGTAGACACCCACGGTTTCCTAAAATTGAAAATTGGGCTTCAGTTTGGTTTTGTTGCCTTTGAAGTCTGCATTTCCCTCTGTTACATCAAGAAAAGGTTTTAGTTTGCTTGAGATTCCCTGTTGTATTTTGTCCATCTGGGAGAAAGCCCACAGGATTATATTAATACCATGTTTTTAGTGGAAAGAGAGGTTGCATGTGAAACTGCTTTTAAATGAGGGAAAAGTCGAATGCCTTAGAGTCATCATGATGCTCTTCCTGGTAAGGAAGGAGATTGAAATGGCCTCAGACAGGCCTTGGGAAGAGGCAGTTCTGCTTTTTGACTTCATGAAAGTTGGGGTCAGCAGCCCCAAATGCCCATCTGGCTGGGGAGAAGGAGTAGAGAAGAGACCAGATCTTGCCTTTCTTCTTCCCCTAAGTAGTATGAGGATTTTCATGCAGCATCATTACTTTTCCTTCTTGGAAAGGACCAACCTATCTGCATGTAGGTTTTGACAGGCTTTGACCTAGGCTTTTAAGAAGTGAATCTGCTCATTATTGTTCCTCTTACCATGTGCTGCCTGGGCAGGGCTGTGCCCTAACCTGCATATGGCTTCTCATTTACATCGATTGCAGCAAGAGGGAGCTGTTAAGTGGGAGTCAGCCTTGCTGCCGTGCTCAGCTTATTTAGCAGGGAGCATCAATCTTGCTGCAGTTCCTTCTGTCCCTTGGCTAACAGAATAGGCTGTCATGAAGCACTTAATGGAAGAAAAACAACCCAAACAACCCAAACCAAAGACAAATCCTACAGTGTTTTTCAGCCATGTGTGTGCAGCAAGATGAGATCAGTCAGTTTAATATCCCCATTTGCCAAGAATGCAGCTTCTGCATCTATCCTCCCTTTGTCCTGGCCTCAAGTTAACGCTTCCAGGCTTCCTTCTTAAACCAGCAAAAGCAGAGTTCAATGTGGTGGTTTTGTTAAACTCATGTTTTTCACTGTTTATTGATGGTTTTGATAATCCATGTTGGCTTTTTGTTGTTTTCTGAACAGATTTGAGCGCTACAGATCGGGACGTTCAACACAAAATGCCAGCAATGGAGTAAGTACCTAACTCCATTTATTATATCAGCAGTTACACCATACTAATATCACTGGGATCAGACCTTTTACCTCTCCAGCCTTCTCTTCTGCCTGTAGTGGTGAAGTGGATACAGGGAAAAGAGCCTAAGGGTGTGCAAACCACAAGTGACATCCTTTAGCTCAGGAAGCCCCTCCACTAAAACATCTGTGTTTACAGTCCTCGATGGGTTTTCTTTCCTCTAACTTTTATGGGTGCTTTTGAGTCCATGTGGACTTTAGGCATTCATAATGCCCTTAAGTAGTGAGTTCCACAGATTCACTATGCATTGTTTTGTATTTGTGTGAGTATTTTTAATAACTGGTTTGCTTACATTTGATCACTGTGTCTTACAATGCCACTGTGCAGGTTAATTTTCTTAATGCTACTCGTAAGTTTAGGAACTTCTCCTTTTTCAGCAGCCTCTTTCCAACCTGAAGAATTACAATTCTTATTCATTCAATGTTCAAGATCTGAGTTTCTGATGCATTCTTACGTGTCACTATTACATTTACTCTTCTACCACCTTCTAACCATTTCCTCTGTTTGCTTTGCCCGTTTGATGGCTGTTCCACTGCAGACTGATGCAAACTCCAGCACTGGCTCTGCATGGTAACTTCAGCCACAACAAGAAGTTTTGCTTCTGAAAGCAGTATGTACCTAAAGTGGAGGATGACAGCAAACTCAGTTTGACTTAGATATGTTGCTGGCCTGGTCCTAAAAGAGGTAGAGAACACAGAGATACTAACTAAAGCTGAAGAGATGTTGATGACCTCCAGGAGAGTTTCTGGCTGTGCTGAGCAGTCAAACTGAGGGGGTTTTTTGGTGGCTGACCCTCCTTGTTCTGCGTTTACCACTGTAGTATCCAAGAGACTGGTCCATTTGGCAGTGTGCAAGGAAGCACCCATTATGTTTTGGTCTTGCACTGCAAGAAGAACCCTCTGCCATGTGCAGATTGCTTTGTTTCTCATGTCCCAACAGGTACTGAATGAGGTGACAGAAGATAACTTAATAGATCTGGGTCCTGGCTCTCCAGCTGTAGTGAGCCCAATGGTTGGAAACTCGGCTCCCCCGTCTTCACTTTCTTCACAGCTTGCAGGCCTTGGTGAGTACCTGTTCTGAAGAGTGCTGATGAACACCAGGCTCAAGGCATGGACTTTTCCAAACCTAACAGGTCTATGGGTCTTGACTATCATGTGCAGGCTGCTGGGCAATCCATGTGTGTGATTGCAGGAGCAAGTCTGGCAGTTGCTGAGGTCCCTGTGACCAATGTGAACACCCAGTGCAAACCCTTATTGTGAATGTTCTTGATTCCTTTCCTGCAAATAATACTTGAAATCTTTGGGTGAAAGGCTTCATGAAACCATTAAGTGTTTTACATTAAATCAGGCCAAAGATTGCTTGATAGGATCACATGATTTGACTGAAGGTTCTCCACCTCTTTCAGCACTGCACCAATATCCTATCACTTGCCTTGAAACTGTTGGTTTCGCAGTCAGTAGTTGAGAGAACATTGTGGCAAGACTAATACCCATGCCCAAAATCTTAGACCATGTTAGTGAATGGGATGGGCCTATTCAGGATGGGATGGGCAGCAGATGCTGTGGCGCTTCCAGGCGGAATAAGACAATCTCTACATTTGTCTTTTAAGGGATGCATGATTAGCAGCCTCCAGCCTCTTCTGGACAGAACTTGAGTGCTGCAACTGTAAACTAGATGGTACCTATAGCTGTCTGTGTTGTTAATGACATCCTGTGTACCCTCTACAGTCATGGCAGTGGGGCTTGTATATGGTTTGCTGCTTCACTGCTTTCCTTTCTGTGCTTCTTGTTGCAGACTTGGGTACAAACAGCGTCAGCAGCACACTCAGCTCTCTCCAGCACTCGAATCCTCGTGATGACTTCGACATGTTTGCACAGACAAGAGGCAGTTCCTTGGCTGAGCAGCGAAAGAAGTATGTGGAGTTTGTCTTTAGCACTGTTTGAGTCATGGGGTTGCTGTTTTCTAAGGGCATAAATCTGAAGCTTCTTGACTTTGTTCCAGAGGGAAAAAGTAGTTTTGGTTTATGTTTTTGTGCTTCTCATCCAATTCTTATCCTGTTGGTCATTATTAGGATGAGCAAGTGGAGAAGTTCCTGCTGCTGTGGGCAGAACAGGCCAGCTGAGAAATGTTATTTGACTGTCACAGTTAATGAGCTCACTGGAAACCTGGAAATGTACTTGCCTTTATTTCTGCAGATGCTTCCTCTCATAAAGGCTTGTCATCCCATCCACCCAGCCAGTGCCTGAGATACAGGAGCATAAGGGTCCTTCACCTGAAGGTCATGGATATGCTTTGGTGACTGAATTACTGTCATCAAGGGCTTGGAAACAGAATTACCATCCAGTTAAAGTCTCCCTTTGGCCCAGCAGTCAGGCTCTTGCAGGCTGTCAAAGGCAGTGCAGCTTGCCTGGCTGCCATGCTATTCCTAATTTGTTTATATGCATGGGGCTTGCATCTCCAGAGCTGCAAAGCTGGCACTTTCAAGGGCATTTAACAGGTCACATTATTTTAATGTGAAATAAATCTATGCACTTAGGAAGAAATACTTTGATCCCTGTCAAGTGAGATTCAGTAAAAGACACACCTGGGTATTTTTCTTTCAGGTATTATTTCTTTGCCTCCTGGTTTCAGGTTCTAGAGGATGTAGTAGCTACAAGCAGTTAGAACATCATCAATATCTTGTCTCAAACTAAGAGCTGTTGTTAAATAGCTTAGCTCAGACCTTAGCACATTGGCCGAAACATACCAGCTTGAGCCAGCAAATCTATCAGGATCTTTTATTTGCAGTTCTCAATATAGCTATTGGTCCTGCCTCAGCTGTAATATCCGTGTTGAGAAGACATGCTCTGCTGTAGAGGCGTGCGTTACCACTGGAGATTTCAGGCTGAGAGCCCTAATGTGTAGTCAGAAAGGAGATGCATTGCAGAGAGATCTAATAGAGGTCCCTCTGTCTCTTGTGCTAAATGAAGCACAAAACTAGTCTTCCCACACTGCACCTCTATCTCATTCTGCAAGCTAATGGAACAAGGAGCACATATCAGTCCCTGATTTCACAAGGGAGGATTGCTATATCTTCCTTGGGCTGTACGCTGTATAAATGGAGCAGCAGCAAGGCAGGGAAGATGTGAGTGTGACTTGCTGTGCTGTGTAGGTGAGAGCCTCTGGGTGCTGTGTTCAGAGCCTGGGAGAAGCCAGCAGGCTGGAGGAGGAAGGGCTCCTCCTGCTCAGACATGCAGCTCCTCCCAGGGGCTGATTTATGGGCAGGTCTTAGCGTTTGCTTCAGCTCATGGCTCACCACTGTGCTCTGAGAAATGATGCTCTTGCCTCTGTCACCTGACTGTGACATGTCCCTTTTGCATAGCAGTTGAAGAAGCAAATAGTGCATTTATTTTGTATGCTTCACTGTAGTTCCTTAGTTATTTCATCTTCTTTCGAGCCCTCCTCTCCTGCTTCCCCCCCATGCATGTACCAAGGTCAGGCTTCCAGATGTCATATCCAGAGCTTTGCAAAACATAATCTGTAATCTGGCTTCCTTTCATAGTCTTCTGCTAGCTCTTGGACATGCTTATGGTGCCTCATAACCTATTTGCCTTCCTTTCATAATGCTGGTCTTACTCTTTTTGCTTCAACATGCTTATTGAAACTGATGGATGGTCTTTATACAGCGCACGCTCCTCCTCTTGGAATACACTTCGTATGTTTGAAGTCTTGTTAAGAAAAAGAGCATGCTTTCTGATTTCCAGGGGTGTAAATCAGAGTAGCAAGTGCATTCCTCATGGGTGACTGCTGGACTTCCTTCTGTTTCTATGGTCTGTTCCTTTCTTGCAGCGTGACATATGAGGATCCACAGGCTGTCAAAGGACTAGCGTCTGCCCTGGATGTTCGAAAACAGAACACAGGAGGGGTAGGTGGTTGCTCTGTGTTTCGTTATCTGGAGCCGTGCATGGAATCCAAGCTGTAGGCAGCTGCTTTTGACTGAGACTTCTCATTCTGTATTCCAACAACATGCTAGCGCTGGCTATTTTGAAATTGATATCTAGGAGCAAGTACTTGTGCAGTAATGATCTCTAAAGAGCTGCTACTTAGCACACCAGCCTAAAAGAGATCATAATCAGAGTGGGTAAATTCTCCTGTGTTCTTGCAGCTTGCCCGCGGGGCTTCAGCTCTTTGACTGGAATCACTGCTGAAAAGAATAAGTGGGGAATGTCTTGCGAGCACTGGTGTGAATTTGGTTTGGTTTTCCTTATGAAAGTTGATGCAGTCTTAATCTATTAGACTTTGCTCTAAGTGCATGGATACAAGAGCAAGTTACAGGGAGAGACTTAATGCTTCACATGCCTTGCTATAAGTGCCCTTGCATGCAGTCTGTTCTGTCTGTTCCAAGGTAGGATCCTGCTCTCTTGTGTGGGCAGAGGAGGCCTGTGTGCTGTCACCTCCCAGCAGCCGATGCTAGAAACGTGTTTGAGAGACTGAGCTTGGCCAGCTTTGCCTGTGCGCCTTGGTGAAGGCAGAAGTGAAAAGAGCTTTCAAATCATCCCTCAACCCCTTCCTACCACCCTGCTTTTTAAACCTGCCCTGCTCTTTTGTTACTTGGCTGTCAGTTGGTGATGATGGAACGAGGTCAAAGCCTTTTCCAGCCTGTGCTGACCACTAGGGAGCACGGCAGAGCCAGTGTAGCGCACACACCTCCCTCCATGGAGAGTTGCCTCCCCATGCCTAGGCTGATCCCGCCCTAGTTCTTTCCTAAGTTGAAATGGGAGCGCTCAGGACAGCTGGCATGCCTGGCAGCCTGTGCTCTGAGCCAGGGGGGAATTTGCTTTGGGAGCCAGCTGGGGTCAGATCCCAGCTGCCTGCCTGCCTGGGCCATAGTTCAATGGCATCAGGGCTTCAGCAATGATTCCTTATGGAGCATCCCCTCCCCTACTGCCTCCCCCAAATCCAGCTGCTTGTTCCTGTCCCTGTCCTGCTGCAGAAAGGATAATTTATAACCCAGGTCAGCCCCATGACCAGTTTCAAGCTCAGCCCCACAAAAACTCATAGCAGCAGCGAGGGGGAAAAAAGGAAGCATGGGAAGGCAGAAGTACATTAAGGTAGGGATGAGAGGGGAATTCCTGAAGCCAGTGTGACAACCCAAGCCCTCAGTGTCACTGTGCTGAGTTATTGGCAGGACCTGGGAAAGGATTTGAGCTTCTCCTCTTTGTTCCTGGAAAAGCAAAGGGGCCTGCATTTAACTACTGGTCAAGGGGCTGTATTCCCCTTGGTGGCCACAGGGTCGTGTCCTTAGTTATTAACACTTTTGTTCTCAGCCAGTTCTGCTTGAGGCCCTGATGGGACGTGTCATTCACACCAGCTCTGCCCCGAGTGGTGTCAGTTCAAAGGGCTGTGTCTGAGCTAACCTGATGGTCAAAGTATTTTCTGAGGCAGAGGCTTTATGGGCTGCAGAACTTTGGGCTCTGAGGTGTTGCAGAGCCTTCCAGCCCCTTTTCAAAGGTCCTGCTGACTGCATCATGTCATCAGAATCGCTTGTTTTGAAACTCAGCCCTTCGTGGGTAAACACCGCTTCGTGTCAAGCGTTTGTGAGGCTTGTGGGTGTCTCTTCTGCAAGGAAATTAAACCCTCCTCAAGTTATGTGTGTCAAAACCCCCTGGCAGCGCTCAGTAACCAAACGACACGCATTCATTTGGGTAGAGAGCTAATTTAAGAGCAGCTCTAGGGAGGAGCCAAGAGTTTCACAACACATTCTTCACACATGTCTTGTTCCAGGGGTAAAACCCAGCACATCCGACGTTCCTAATGCAGCCGTTCTCAGAATGGTCTGCAGGGAGATGGCTGCTCACGTGGCATGAGCTGGCTTCTCATATGATTTAGCAGCTGGAAACGAGAGGAGCTAAAAATAACAGTTTTCTTAATATTGCTTTTCCATGTTGGGAATTGCTTTCGTTGCCACGGAGCGGTTGCGTGATCACGACTGGGAGGAGAGGTGGCCAAGAAACAATCCTCTGGTGTTACCCAGAGAGGAGATGAAGCTGGAGTGGTTTTGTCGTGTCCCCCCCCCTTCTTTTGCAGCACATGTACTGCAATGAGATGTAAAAGGTTACAGCTGATTCTCCATTATGTGTGGAATGGGGGCACCATGGGTATGAGTGTCGTACATAACCACACCAGTGGCTCTGCTGAGCTGGCCCGGTTCTACCAGGGCTGGTGGGCTGGAATCACTGTGCTCTGTCCCAGGCCAGCCCCTCTGGAGCTGGAGATGACTCTGCACCCATGCCCTGGCACAGAGATGAGATGCTGAATGACACTGAACCATCTTGGGAGTCTCTGTGTTGCTGTGCCATGCAATCTGCAACTGAACATAGTCCTTTTAACCTCTGCTGCTCCTCAAGAGGGGCACTTTGAAAGGTTGCCAGAGCACTGCAGCAAACTGCTTTACTTACCCTCCTGCTCAGCACCAACAGTAGAGCTGTCACACTTCGAGTTTGGGGCAGAGTGTGTCTGCTGAGATCAAGCAGGTAACTAGGGTGTGCTGCAACTCCCAGCTTCATAAACAGGGGAAACTCCACAGTGTGGTTCCAGTAAGTCTGATTTTAGTAGGTTGGGTAGCCTGTATCTTCCTTCTAAGATGACAAACATCAGCCTCACTACTAGTCAGTGGCGTTGGGTTTTAATATCGGTGGGGAGGAAGTGCTCAAATACCATGAGCTGTCTGTAGGAGGTGCAGAGGTCAGGGGGAGGCCTGTCCCTCCACAGAGCGGACAGGGAGCAGAGGGAGATGCATCTCTGTGTGTGACGTGGATGTGAAGTTTTCAACTTGCTGCTGTTCTGTTACTTTATAATGGGTTGTTGCTGTGGTTTCTTTCTTTATGGACCTTTCTGTTCTCAACACAGAGGAGAGGTAAAGGTGGGAACTCAGACATGGAGCCCATAGACAAGTGGCTAATTACACAAGGAATGGTGAGGACTTCACCAGTGAAGCGATTCCTATTGCCCACCCCAGCCCCTTCACCTAGAATAACCATCCTCCATTCACCTCCTGTCCTGCCCTACTGAACCGCTTGAAATCAGACAGTACAAGGAGTTTATTTCCTACCTACATCATTTCCTGGGGCAAAGGGAAAGATTTGCACCAATTCCTGGTTTATACAGGCCTGTAACCAACTGAATCATCTGTAGGATCCCCCATTGCCTTTGGAAGAAGCCTGGGGATCCATTCGGTTCCTTATACTGTCTTGATTTATTTATGCAGTATCCACTTTTCGAGGGATAAACACAAGTCTCCTGGATCTTGTCCATAAAGAGCATACTTCCTATGTGTCTTTAAAGCAGCCTTTTCTGGTAGTGCTTAAGTATGTGGTCTGGAATAAACATATGGAAGCTGTAGGATCATACCTATTGGAATGAATAATGCAGGGATAGTTCTGTATGAAAGGAATGGGAGAGCTGCTCCCCACTGTTGACTTCTTGCACCCCACTGCCATTGGGATTCAGACTCCAAAAGGTACAAGAGTGTTTCTGGCTTTCAGGACTTAATTCCCATGTCTAGTGATGCCAGTGCTCTGATAAAATCAGGCTTCTGAACATCACTGAATCTCTGCACATGTTGACCTTGTTTGAAGTTGTCCTTCATCAACAGGCTTGCAGAGAGCAGTTCAAAAGCCTGCTTTAAGTGCAGAAGTCAGAGGTAGGTAAAAAATAGTCTCAGCTATGCCTTAAAGCCAAGTTCTAAGAGCAGTTTTGTGTTTTTGGATGCCATAATCCATCATTTGAAGTGTTGTTTAAGATTAGTACCAATGATGTGACTGTACAAACACCCTCTGAAGCAGTCCTGGCTGGAGCTGAGTTCAGTAAAGGCCCAGTATAGAATTCCCTTTGGGCTGGGGTGCACTTGCAGTGCAGCCTGTGGGGCTGGGTGTCAGGAGGCCCCATGGGGCAGGAATGCCTCACTCCAGGGAGAGCCTTGAATATCCCAGACCAGGCTGCCCAGTGCTTATGAAGAGAAACATTCCAGAGAGTTTAAGGTTGAGAAAATCCAATATCAAATAATCTGTGAAACACTTTGTATTTATTCCTTTAGATTTAGGGCTAATCCAGGTGGTTTCTGAGGGGCAGGTTAGGAATTTGTCAGGCGTTTGCATGCCATTGCACACATAGCATCCATCCAATTGTATCTACCTGCCCGTGCAAGCACCCGAAAGCGATGCTGTGCCTGCAGACACATGTGGGTAAACTCAAACTGTAGGTACCTGTCCTTGGGAGCCAGCATTTCAGTTTGGGGCTTGTCAGAGACCCCCAGCTCAACACCAGAGTGAAAAGGTGTGGAGTGTGCAGCGTTCGCTTTGCCTCTGATAGCGTTGACTGTAGTTCACAGAGGCTCTTGCTGCTTGGTGGCTCTGTTGCAGCCCGAGATGTGCTGTGCTGCTGTGAGATGTTCATCCATAATGAATAACCCAGTGATTTAGTTAGTTCCTCTTCTTTGCCTTTCCACTGTTTACAAGAGCGGGGAAGCATGAAATCGGCCCCCCTGCTGTTCCCACCACTCTCGCCACTGCTTTATTAAGAAAACAAAGACAATATTCCTTCATTGGCTTGTGGTTATTCAGCCTGGAAAAAGGATACTGCAGCATTCGTGGAGCCATATGGATCTGGGGAGGGAAAGGGATCTGGCTGTCCAGATCTTACAAACCTGTCACCTTGTTTGTATGCTAAATGTGAGAGAGAAATGCCTAAACCAAAACTAATGATTAACTCTGTTTTCCTTGTAACTGGCTGTAGTTCTTAACCATATTTATTAATACGACTTTGTAGCATTTGCAATACCAGTGGAATACTTAGCATCCCAGGTATGAACTTGATGTGCACATTCCCTTGGCAACTTTTTGTACTTGGAGAGGTATAAGAGGGGTGAGCTGACATTGCCATTAGCTGTGCCTGTACAACACTGTGACCACTGAAAGGGCATCCTCCCCATGCCAGAGCATCCCTCGTGATACGTTTTATATCCCAAACCGTGATGTTTTAGCTTAGGGTTGAGTTCTTCTCACTCCATTTCTGTGCATCCCAGTTCTACCACCACACCTTTGCAGAGGAGGGCTCACTCAGGGCTTTTGTACTCTCTTGGCAGTGTTGCTTCTGTTTCGGCTTCACCTACAGCTCAGTTCTGCTGACAAAGGGATGCCAGGACCACGGAGACACAAACCACACCTTTATCCATCCCAGCTAATGTAGACAGAGTGATAGCTACAGAAAAGTTTGTGGTTCAAATGTGATTTAGGGATGGCAGCTGAGCTGTTCCAGTGATGGGTCTGTTTGCAGTGTAAGGTCTGGGATTTTGCAAGGGGGGTGTCATACAGGGGTTTGTATCAGCAGCTCATAGGCACAGACTTGAGCATAAGGCCACCACATTTTAGTGCAGGTAATTCCAGTTCCCTCCTCATGAGTTTGGGCAGTAATTGAGATCTAATTGTTATGATCATCTGTTACCCCACTCACATGCCAAATAGGTGTTTATAATGAAAGTGAGAAGTAGGTGTTGCTTAAGCCACCACATCAGGGCAGGTGTTATGTGGGAAGACTAAAACTGAACCAGAGGTCACAAAGTGATAGGAAGAGCTTTCAGCATTGCATCTCGACCACCAGCAGCATGCCTGGCTGAAGAGGAGATAAAAAGATATGTGAGTAAAGAGTAAATGAAACCTTTGCTAGATGTTGTTGATCGGTGACAAAGTGGGATGCCGCTATGTGCCTTCAGTAGAGAGATAGGATCTAAGATGTGGAAATGCCTTGGGTAACACGAGACTGTTGAAATACATCATCTTCTTGGGGACTAAAGTGCTTGAGCTGTGGACAGATAAGAGAGATAAACACAGGAAGATCTCATTTCTTCAGTGTGGTGAGACCCTTCTGAAGGCAAGCAGGCTTGTTCCCTTGTTCTGAAGACCACATAGGTTTCATTCCCTGCCCAGCCATGGCATTTTATGGAGCCACTCTATAGGGACACCCACGTGAACAAAGGCTTTCACTGCCTGGACATGCCATCAGATCCAGATGGGCTGGTTGTTGTACGGGCACAACAGGCTGTGTTGGGGAGCGTACCTCACCTGAGCTCTTGCTTTCCCTGTCTATGCAATGTGCAAACACAGTTCCAAGTAATCAAGTAGCTAATTAAACCCTTACCTGTAAAGTCAAACATGTTCTAATATTGAGGCCAGGCAGCTATTTCAAGATTACAACAGCTTTAAATAGGTGGTAAGTCTGTAGTAGTAAGCTGGAGTAGACTGCTAGTACGCATCTTAGTGCTCGTTCTGCTGCTGTAGGAATGACAGACCTCTCTTTACTATTGCTAACTGAGGGGGGGAGTGAATAGCAACTAACCAAGTGTTGGTGTCAGCTTTGTCATAGAAAGAAGTGGGATTAACTAAACTACTACAAGACAGTAGTCTAGCAACAATTAGCACAAACCTTGTTAAACATTTGAAGAACATTAATGAGCTCACCTAGAAACCTGAATTGTCATTTCATACCTGCTTCTTTTCCAGTGGGATCATCTTTAATAGAAATGAAATGTGATGATAATAACCTCAAACTGCCTTTTTAAGGGTAGAATATTGGATTATATGACGTCTGAGGAAATCTATTGGCAATACTCTTTGGCTTTTGATTGCTAGTGAGAACACCAACACGATCTAACTTAGACCGAAGTAAGGCCTTGAATTCCAGGTTCCTGTGGGTTTTGTGGGACTGAGTGCTTCCTTTTGTTCTCCCAGCCCTCCTTTTCCATTTCCCTTTCGGGATTGTTGAGATGATCCCATTAGTAGGATTTTCCAAAGACGAAATAAAAAAGGAACTTGACCACTGAGCCCAATGTTTAATTCAGGCCAGTTACGTAAAGGACCCAAAACTATTTTGTGACTTAGCTTCCATTGACTTTGAGTATAGACTCAAAGAAATCACAATCTTGGTATAAAAACAGCTCTTGCAGCCAACAATGACTGTCGAGGGAACTGTCTTGCAAAGACTCAGAGCTTCACTAGACCGTGTATGTTTGCATAATCAAAGTATTAACTAGAGGCTATCCCACTCTGGAGCCATTTCCACGTAGTCTGTGGCTGCCACTGCTGCTTGTTCCCAGCAACTGTTGTTTCTTTTTAATGTGTAAACCAGCTCATTGATTTTTTTTTTTCCCCATTGCTCCCGTTGTGTTGTAGGGGATTAGTTTGAACAAAACTCCCCTCAACACTTTTCAGTTCAGGGCTTCTGGAAAGGGGAAACTTGCCAAAGCCACAAGAGACTGGCAAAAGCCAAACGTCTGCATGTGGCCACTTTCAACTGGAATAGAAACGGTGCAATCTTAAAGCACGTTAAAACTTCCCCTTACTCTGAAGAGTTTCCCCCCTTCTTTATTCCTCAGCAAATTAAACCTGAGGCATTGAACCCATGGTTTATAGGGGAACTGGGGCTCCGACTGCCACAATAAATTGTGTTTGAGGAGGGAAGGAGCAATAGATACAAACCCTTGGCGCTTCTGTGGCGTGCTGGAAGGTAGGGGGAGCTTTTTAAAAGGTCAGTTCTGAATAGCAAAAGGCTGACGTGCTCATATGTTTATCCTGCAGTTCTCTCTGCGTGAGAAGTGTTCTTGCACTTGTGAGGGTTGTGTTTGTTATATAAAGTAGGTCTGTCTGAAAGTGGGATTCCTTTCTTTCTTGAAGTCTTACAGAACACAGCAGCACAGGTTCCTGTACTGCTGAGCTGCTCTTCCAGGACTCCTGCAAACTCAAGAGTCCGTTCCTTGCTCAGTCGTCTGTCCTGTTTTCGGGATAACTGAGATATGAACCGTGTTTCTTCCAACGCAGGGACTGCATAATGTACTTTATAGAACAGCTGCTCTTATTTTATTTGTAGATGAGCAAAAAAACCCTGCTATTTTCTTCCTCCCCTCCGTACACATTATCCTGTCCTTAGAGAAACCTTCAAACACCTTTCATAGCAGCTCTGAAGGCTGCACCTCCCAGAGCATCCCTTATTGTGTGCGGTGTTAAGCAATGCAGGAGAGAGACAGCAGGGAAACTTCTGCTGGAGTTTTTAGGTTGCTGTAGGCTGAATAATTCCATTGCTTTGTATTTCTAAAGCCTGTCTTCTCCAAAGCTGTTAAACCAACAAGCCAGTCCTACAAGATGCAACTTGTCTTTGGGAAGGAATGCGTCGGAAGATGTCTACAGAGCCCGCCTCTTGTTAATGGCCACCTTGCAGTATGTGCGTGATTCAGCTCTCCCTTGCAAGTTAAAAAGGAGCAATTAATCCTTCATCTGGCCCATTCCAAAGGAAAAGGCAGGAAATTCTTTTCTGTTTGGGATCTTCACGTATTAGCTGAAAGCAAAATGACGACTTGCACCTCTCGCCCTTCTTGGATCTGTCCCATGCACTTTGTCCAGCAGCCTGCAGAGTCAGAGCCAAGCCATCATCCCAGTGCCTCTCAGTGGGAGATGCTTTGAACTGAGGCCTGGATTTCCACTCCTTAGACACAGCTAACCCACCTTCACAGACCTCACCTCAAGCGAGGGCTTAACTGACCTCCTTAATACAAAGGGCCACCTGATTGGGAGAAAAAGGCCAGGTTGGATGGGGCTTGGAGCAACCTGGTCTAGTGAAAGGTGCTCCAGCACCACTGCTGTGCTCTGGCCTGGAACCTGTGTCTGACTTGGCTTTCCAAGTGTTTTTCAGGTTGTCCTCACGAGATCTATTGTGCAGTTTTCCTGTTTACTCCTGCAGCCCTCAGTTGTACTGAAGCAGTGTAGTTAAGTCAGGAAACTCTACACCTAATAGGCAGCAATTTCCCTCCGCTGACCCCGTTGCCTGTAGCACTTTGTGAGATAACTTCAGCGCTCAGCATGCTGCTGTCATCGTCAGACAGTGAAATGTGAGTGGGTTTGTCACAGGAGGAGATGCAAGCCTTCCATGCCTTTTCATTGCACCATCTATAGAGGCCTGACAAGGAGTCAAGAGTGCTGTGCTGTGCTTTCCTCCTGTATGCACGCCAGGAGCTGCTGCCCCATCCTCCTCCTCCTCACCTTCACCTTTGAGACTCCACACTTTACACTGGCACAGGTTGGGATCTGCTGGGAGACGGTCATAGAATATAGAGAATATGGAGCTGGGACAGTTTTGCTTTAATCCAGTGTTCCAAGGCTCAGTGTTCAAGACCAGGTTGGACGAAGCCTTGGGTGAGATGGTTTAGTGTGAGATGTCCCTGCCCATGGCAGGGGGTTGGAACTGGATGATCTTAAGGTCCTTTCCAACCCTAACTATTCTATGATTCTATGGGGAGGGAGGAGGACCTGGAAGGAAACAGGACTGTGTACCCTGAGCTCTGACTGCCTCCACCTGCAAAGAGAGCCAAACTGTCCTCATAGGAGTGTTGCCTGAAGACTCTGAGCCCCTCATTTTGCTAACCCTTCACTGTGCCTAATACCCATTGTCCAAAACAAAAAGGTGCAAATTTAACCTTTCAAAACCTAACTGAGATCCAGTATTCTACCCTTAAAAGCTTTCCACCATCACGATTAGAACCATCAGTCCATCTTGATGGTTTTAATACGTGGTCGAGAAGTCACGCTGGCATCAAGTCACATCATTTCCCCCTAATCTTCTCTTGGGTTGTTTTATTTAGCCTTGTTGTTCATCATTTCCTTCCCCAAGTGTTTCTTTATTTAAAATGCCGTTTATATTTTGTTGCCTTTTCTTTTTTTTTTCCTTTTTTTTTTTCCTTCCAGCCCATCTTACACCTTTGTTTTTGTTTTGTTTTTTTTTTTTTGAATCTGATTTCTGGCGTTTTCCGTCGCTCTGTGGCCATGATTGTGGATGTGTTTTGGTTTTTGCCTGCCTTGCTGTTCTCTCGCTGCACTCCCTAGATCCCTGTTGCACAGTCCTCTGTCATGGATGACATTGAGGAGTGGCTCAGTACCGACTTGGTGAGACTCTTTATATTTTCCTTTTTCACATGGGCACTTGTACACATAACTGTCAATGCATTGCTGGTACTTCTCTTAATAGGAGGCAGTGAGACTACCAAATCATATAGCTTATTTCCCATGGAAAGGAATAGCCAGGCAGGAGAAGAGAGGGTTGTCTTCAGCAATTCAATCAAAATGTTGTTTCTTTCATTTTTGAGTCGTTTCCTTTTCACTTCTCCATGTTAGCATCGCACACACCAGAAATGATGTGTTTCTGGTCCCCGGACAGAAAAGCATTTAAACATGTGCTGAAGTTTACCTCTGTTCTCCGTGACTTAAAGCACATGTTTAAGCTTGGACGGTAAGTACCTGCTTATATGGAGGCCTGATTCTAAAAGATGCTGGATCTGGGCTTAGCCTCCTTTCAGATCACAATGTCTCTGTTACATTAGCAAGCCGCAATGACATGGTTCACAATAGACTTTCTTCAGTGTTTATAACTTTCAGTTTCTCCTGGCTGATTATTGTCTGGTGGTTATTAAACGAAACACAGAACTAAAAGTAGCTTTTCCCTCATTCTGGAGTTTGTTTTGTTGTCCCAACACACAGTGGTTTAAGCAGTGGGACATCCAGCACACGTTTATTTTGGTCTCTATGTTAATGTAAGCATCTGACTCAAATTAACCAAGTGCAGTTTGGAGACGGGTGCTGGGTCACGTTTGAGACTTCCTTTAAACATGGTTTTAGTGAACTGAACTGTTTCCTTGTGCTCACCATATCCCTAAGGATCACAGGGTCCCAGAATGGTTTTGGTTGGAAAGGACCTTAAAGCACATCCAGTCCCAACCCCCTGCCACGGGCAGGGACCCCTTCCACTGGAGCAGGGTGCTCCAAGCCACTGTGTCCAACCTGGCCTTGAACACTGCCAGGGATGGGGCAGCCACAGCTTCTCTGGGCACCCTGTGCCAGCGCCTCAGCACCCTCACAGGGAAGAACTTGTGCCTAAGAGCTCATCTCAGTCTCCCCTCTGGCAGATCATCTCCTTCCATTCTTCTACCTTCCGATATTGTCCCTAGGTAACTCCTTAAGGTCACCCCCAACCCCTTGCTATTGCCTGCTCAGCTCCTCACTGGGAGTTGAGGCTCTGCTCCCTGGCCCTGGCAGCAGAGCTGCAGGCATGCTCCAGCATGTCAGACCAGAGGAGCTGCCTGTACTGAGAGGAAGAAAGAGCCTCTTGCTCTCCAAAGCCTCCTCAAGTGCTTCAGCAGACTCTGGGTTTCAGTGTTTGAGCTTGGCACTGGTTGAATGTCCCTGGTGTTCAGCTGCAGGTAGTTTGTTCAGGCCTGGGTCCAGGAAGTCATTTTCAAATTGAATTACAAACTGGCCTCATTTTGTTAAAGAAACACAGGCAATGTAGCATGTTCCCTCTGCTTAAACAGTACCCTCTTATCTTTGCCATTTAAATGAATTTAGCAAGAGAAAAGATCTCATGGAGAGATCTCGGGGTAGCATCCCCCAGGTACTCTTGCTCAAAAAGAGCAGAGCAGGCAAAGTTTGGACTGGAGTTTTGGGTTTCACTCTGGGTCCCCCCCATCCTGTTTTTGTTCATGATTCATTTCAGCTGAGGAAGTTACACATTAGGTTGTCTAATTATTACTGGTTTCCATACCCTTTTTGGGGGTACACTGGCACAAGCAGTACCTCTGCCTGTGGAGCAGTGGCTGCTGCATGTTCCTCTGGAAACCTCTGCAATAGAAAGCCAGTAGATTCTAGGTGGCTGTGATGCTGAAGGCATTAAAAACCTCTGTGAGACCAGGGTGTGGAGAAAGACTTTTGTCTTTCAAAGCAGGTTTTCAAGGAGTATTTTCATCCCTCTTTAACATCCCAATGGATTGACAGGGATGCCACATCCTTGGACTCTTAATTTCCTTATTGAAGCACTGTTGAAATGCACCCAGCTGGTCGAAAAGCACTGACCCCTGGCATCCCAGCTTTCTTAGCTCATGCACAGCATCCTTCATGCAGCCCACCTTAGGCTTGTCTTTGTACAGCATGGGCACCAGGAAAGCTGCTGGATCTTTTATGAAAGCTAAAATGAGCTCCTGCAGGAGCAGCATTGGCCTCAAACCATTCTGTGACATGTGTCCTTTATCAGCTAGAAGTGCATTTGATTTGAAGAGACAATGCAAACCACAGTCCTGACTCTGTGACAGAGATGTCATCTTGTACGGGGGTTGTGTGACTCACACAGCTCACTTCTTGACCAGACCTTACTGTCTGAAGTGGAAACGGCACTGGTCCAACAGGGAAGGTTGGCTATCCACCAGCAATCCTGAGTAGCATCTCTAGTGCTCATCCTCTTGCTCTCCAGCACAGGGAAATGTCACCATTGGCCTCCCAGTGTGGGAGATGTGTGATTTCCCCAGGTTACCATGTGGAAACAAGTGGTGGAAGCTGTCCAGTTGCACTGGATGTGTATAGAGGATAACAGTGGAGGTGCAGCCTGTGTGCTCACACACCTTTTTGTTCCCATTGCAGAAAGGAAACGAGCCAGAAGAAGGAGTGACCAGTGAAGGTAAGCAGAGATGCCTGTGGCTGTGGGTTATGTGCACAGCCTGAGTTGTCTGCTTTGAGCCCTGCTGAGATGCTGACTTCTCCCAGCCTGATGTTCCCCAGCAAAAGCTTCTGTACTCAGGCAGGAGGAAAGCATTGCAGAGCAAATGAAACGGTGTGAGGAGCCCTCCTGGCTGTAAGTGCTTTCCTACCATCTCCCTTGGCTGTGCCCTGTGTGTGTGCGCCAGCAGGAACACGTCCGCAGGCTGCTCAGCCCTTTGGAATGATGTCTCCCCGCTTCTGTCGCAGCCGACGGCGTAGCGTGGGATTGATTCCCTCTGCTGCCTGAGCTGGGGTGTCTCAGAGGACACTGACCCCTTTCCTGAGGAAGTCAGGCTGCACAGGAATGTGTGCCTGCCGATGCCAGGCGTTGGGGTTTGAGTCCCTGCTGACCTCTGCCTGCTTCTTACCTGGTTTCCCTTCTCTCTCCTTTTGCCTTGCAGAGTTTGACAAATTCCTAGAAGAGCGAGCCAAAGCGGCGGAGATGGTTCCCAACCTGCCCTCCCCTCCCCAGGAAACCCCCACCCCTCCAACAAACCCTGCCAGCAGGAAAAAGCAGGAGCGCTCCGAGGATGCCCTCTTTGCACTGTGAAGATCGCTCTTTGCCACCCTCCCACCCCTGTGCTCTGCAGGCGAATGGCTCTGTGCGGCCACTCTGTCCTCCCACAATAACAACGACCTCCTTCCTCCTGAGTTCATAGATTGCTTCTCTTTCCCTCCCCTCCTTCTCCTCCCCAAACAGCCCACCCCCACGAGCTGACTCTTTCTATTTAAGCCCAACACTGTTCCTGCCAGACCACGATTCTCCAGCACTCGCTTAATCCCCTCCTTCCTATCCCAGCTGCACAAAACCAGCTCTGGATGCTGAAACCCCTTTAGAATGCATGAGTACGTCACACTGCGTTGAAACAAAAGCCCAGAGGGGAGAGAGCAGCCTTGCCCTTCAATTTATGTAGGGATCATCCTCTTCTGTAGGCAGGTCCTGCCAAGTAGACTGCTCTGTCGATCAGCATGTAATTGACTGAGCTGGAATGTTCAGGAGGAGCGTGTCTTTATTTTTAGATGAAATGGTAATGGATTGGCTTTCGTGTCGGATTCGACAGCAAGGAACAACTGTTCCCCCTTTCAACATGTGCTTCACAAGTGAAAATCCTTTACTCTCCCACTCACACATCCCTTGGTACCATATGGTGGTCGCTTTCCCCCACTTGGTATGGTGCTTCATATTCTTAATCTCACAGGGTGTATTTTTGCCCCCCCCCCCCCCCATGTGTTTTATCTGGGCTTGCTCTAATTTAAAAGCAGTCTGTTGGCCACGTCTAGGAGCTCTGGCAGTGGGTGAGCATGAGAAACCCAGCTAAAGGGATGCTGGAAGGTCGGTGCATGAAGCAGTTTGCTCTTTGGGAGAGCATGCTCACAGGAGGGCTTTTTCCTACTGTGTTTGCCTTTTAGAATAGCCAGGTTGGGTTTTTCCTTACCTCTGATTCCTCCTTCGGTGACTGTAGGACTGTCTCAGCCACTGTAAATAACATCCCTGCAGATGGAGGGGACTTGTTCATGGACTGGGTGTGAACTGAGAGAGGTTCCTGGACTCCCTGCCATGCCTGCTAGGATAGACGTGCTGGGTCTTGGTGGTAGGTATGAGACAAAGAGACCAACCTCATAGAAGCTTGTAGGAAAACACTGAAGGAGATGGTGACCATGGAGGGATTGCCTGTGCCTGCCTGTGCTGCAGGTGAAACTCCTCATCTCCTTCTAGGTTTGGGCCTGAGAAGGTGCTGGATGATCGTGGCCATGTTGCTTGTATTGGAATGTCTTTTGATACCTCTGCTCCTTTATTAACTCCCAGCTCCTGTGGGGCTGCAGTCTCCTTCCTCCTTGTGCAAACAAGCTTATTCCCTTGCTTTGCCAGAGGCATGGCTGAGAGTGCTGCTCTTCCCGGCGCTGCCAGAAGGGATTCCAGCGTGTGTGCCCGCCTTGCTGGGCTGACAGGCAGAGCTGGAGCAGGCAGCTGCGTCCCCCAGCATGTTCCTTGGTAGGAAGCCAGTGGCGCAGGATGGCAGGATCAAAGGGAGAGCTGAACACGGCATGGCAGGGAGAAGCACTTTATCACATGAACGCTTGTGCAGGCAGCAGTGCTCCAGCCCCCTCTTCCTCAGGGCACTCGCTGTGGGCAACCAGCCACTGTGTCCGGGCTCAGCGTGTCTGAGCTTCCCGGGATGCTGATGTGTGCCGAGCTCTCTCGGAAGTTGTTCTGCACCGAGAAGCTGTGCTATAAACAGCTGAGGTGAACATGATAGAAGCTGTTATCAGAGCATAGTTATTTCAGCTCATATTCTCTAGGGTACAGCACGCTTTGGTGGGCTGTGACACATAAAACCTCGTACCCAAGGGCCTGGCTGCAGCACTGATGGTCTTTGAGAGGTCACATTAACCTTTGGTAGGAGGTGTTTGGTGCAGGATTCCCAGGTTGTCCCAGGTCAGATGTCGCTCTCTGCTATCCCTCCTTGTCTCTCCTCCCTCCTGCTCTGCCTGCATCCTCTTCCAGGATCCCTCTGTATGTAGCCACCCCCAGCACTAACTTGGCACCTCCCCACTGCTCCATAGCTCCCTGTGCAGAGCATAGCATGGCTTGCAAGTGGATGGGTGGGGAAATCAGTGTGAGGATGGAGACAGCTTAGGGATCAAGGTGCCTCTTCTCCCCACTTGCTGGCCCTCTCCCTTCCATGTTTCTCCCTGTTTCATCTTCTCCATGTCTAATGGAAAGCACCAGCACTGTCTGCCTTGATTGCACCTCTGCACTGCTGTGGAACTGCCCTTGCTGTGTAACACCAGCTGAGCCCAACGCTCAGGCACTGGCTGCCAGCTCCTGCCCTGCTGTGACACGTCCGATGTGGCCACAAGCTTCTGTTGTGATGCTGATCTGATTCCAGGCTGTGTCTGGTGATTGCCTGAGCTCTGTTACCGGCGCAGGATGAATTGGTGCCGTTCCTGTCGGTGCAAAAAGCTCTGTGGGCGTTTTAAGTGCGTATTTTCCCTTCTAAATCCTTGAAACACATTGACCCTTTAAATGGCCACATCAGGTGATTCTAAGCATGTTTAATCCAGCTTCCCTGCCAAGCCGGAGGAGATAATCGCATTGCTCAAGCTTGGGGACATTGTCAGATCATGCTGAGTGGCAAGGATGTCACGGGAGCTGTCACCGAGCCCCCCGCAGAGCCCCACTGCTGCGGATTTGCTGGCCCTGCTGCCCCCACCCCTAAGAAGAAGGGGATGGGGAGGTGTGTGCTGTTAATGCTGCTGCTTGCTGTCCCACTGAACCTGAACTGGGGCTTCAGGTTCTTGTTTTAGAGGGATTCCGGTCCCTTTTGGAGCTGTCAGGGGCTGCTCCCTCCCCTTGGGGTGGAAAAGAGGTGAACTAAGAAGAGGGGCTGACATGGGGAGCGTGTGTTGGTCCCCACTGACGCCCTGCATTATCCATAGGGAACCAGGGCCCTGTTTGCAGGGGCGGTGGTGGGGACAAGCAGTGGCTTTGCTGGAAGTGGGGCAGCCCTCAGGAGGTGCCTTCCCCGGGAGCTGTGTGCTCAGCCCGGGGCAATGGCTGAAGGCCCTTTTGGTGATGCCCTTATGGGTCTGGTATATTTGGAGCCTGGACCCACAAAACCCATCAGGGCTGGAAGGGGCCAGAGTGTGCAGCAGAACGGATAGCTGAGCCCAAACCTTCTTTATAGAGCTTCCCTAATGTCCTGTATCAGGATCTCCCATCTTCCTCTTGTGGTCTGTGGAAAACCTGAGCGGTGGGAACTGCGTGAGGAAAAGGGAAGGGGGTTTTCACTTCAGAGACCAAGCTCTTGATTCTTTCTTCCTTTTGCTTTGGCTCCAAGCGCTTCCTCTGTGCGAGTGGGCAGAGGACTTGGCGTGGCTCCGATGCTTATGAGAAGAGGGATGGAGCCACAGCCTGATCCATAAGCGAGAACATCCCGGCGCTTTCTAGGCACGTTAGGAATCCCAGCTTGACACTCAGTGACACTGAATTATTATCGGGGTCCTTTGTAAGTTCTAATCCTCCCTTCTTCTAGCTCCACGTATTTATTTTGTCAAGACATTTCCTTTTTCCAGTGTGTTTTTTAACCTCTTCTGTTCACCCTTCATGTGCTGAGATGTAAGAAATCAATGGTTTCTATTTAAATACATCCTTTGGGGCGGGTTTTTAATTGTTGCGTGTAGATTTCGGCTGCCTCCTTGGCAGGTGTAATAGATAACCATGTTCTGTACAGATGTTTAGGGTGTTTAGCGTGTAGGTAAGGCTCGTAGGAGAACTGCTCATAACAACGTAGCACGGTGTCTCGTAAAGGGAACAGCATTAATGCAGAGACTGGTCCTTAACTGGGACCCTCTGGTAGCCTCCAACATACCTTTCCCCTTCGGATGATCACAGCCTCCATGTCTGAAACAGGCTGATGGAGTCAGCTCTGCCATTCCCACACCTCCAGGCTGCAGAAGGGTTTTCAAGGGGTTTCCATTCGTTTGCCTTCTCTTTTGTGGGATACAAATGGTCGTTCCCCCTTTTAAATGGAGGACTGGGCAGAGCTGGCTGCGGTGGCGAGATGTTTCCCTCCAGTGGTGGAAGAACAGATCCAGGCCGTGGTGTCAGCCCCGAGGCAGGGGTGATGGGCCCCATTAAGCAAGCTGTGATGGAGGTGGGCTCCGGCCAACAGAGCCTGTTCCTGCTCCTCTGTATTCACTGCTCTCCTGCTTTCCCCCATGAGGGCAGGACATGCAGGCTGGGAGAGCAAACAGGAGCGCTTCCAACAGTCTTGTTCATGCGGTGAGTTGTCAGCTTGTGGGCTTGCAGGGAGTGGAGTGGGAGCTGGTGGTGCTATCTGCATCCAGCTCGGTCACTGTTTACCTCCTCAGCGCTAACCACACGCCTTGAGGAGCCCACCCTGGAAAAATCCAGCTCAGGACAGTTGTTTTTATGGAAATAATGAAGCAGGCAAACAGTGAGTGGAGTTAGAGCTGCCTTGGAGCTCACCCTGCAGCTGCTGGGGAAGGGCACCCAGCCCAGCAGCACAGCAGAGGAGGCAGGAGCCCTGCTTCCCAGGCACCCAGAGGTGATGCTGGTACCCATCCACTCATCCCACCGCATCCCTCCACGCCCCAGGCACTGGTAGCAGGTTGCTGCTCCGTCAGTGGTGCTGGTTCTCTTTAGCCCATGGCAAACCCTACAGCAAACTGCCCACCCTGCTCTTGTGTTTTTATGAGTACGAGCTCCTCATGCTGTCCATGGTATCACGAGCTGTCGTTAACCCTCCAGATGTAACCTGTGTCATAGCTTCTCTGTATATTACAGCTGTAGGCTTTCCAGATGAAAGTGGATAATATTTATTTACTGAAGATACTGGATATTTTTTTGTTTGGGAATGGGATAGGGGAGGGGGAAAAATAACTGTTTAAAGGGATTGTAAAGGGAAACAAAAGACAAACCCAACACTAAAACGTCGCTGTATTCACGTAGCAGGTGTTGCCGTTAAGGACGATGCAACTGTATTAATCTGCCATTGTTTAACTTGCTCCAGAAATCATCTCTACTTTGGTTCCTGCATGTGAGCTACTCCAATAAATACACTACTGGTGTGACTGGGAGGATGGTGTCCCTCTGTCTCTCACGTCGTGGTGTCTCGCTCTGCTTCACTGCCCAGCCTGGACCGCATAAGGGATGAGCAAGGTGGGAGATGCACGTGGTCTGTAGCTGCTGTTGGGTGCCCATCAGGTGGCAAAACACAGCATGGGCTTTGGGGAATCCGTGGTTGCCTCCAGATGACAGAGCCCCCCTGGGTCTTCAATGGCATCCTGGCCTGGATCAGCCCTGCACTGGGCACTGGTGAGCCTGCACCTCGAATCCTGTGTTCAGCTCTGGTCCCCTCACTATGAGAGAGACGTTGAGGTGCTGGAGCTGGTGCAGGGCCTGGAGCACAAGTGTGATGGGGAAGGGCTGAGGGACCTGGGGGGTTCAGTCTGGAGAAGGCTCAGGGGGGACCTGATCGCTGTCACTTGCCCATCTCATGGGGCTTGATAGTGCTGGGAGGGTAACTTCAGTTCACCATCCTTGGTGACCTAGAAAGTGACGGGTAAGGAGCTGTTGTGCACTGCAATGCAGGTGATGTTCCCAGCCCATGCAACATGCGACTCCCTGACTCATCCACCAGGAATTTGTTCCAACATCTTCACTTAGGGCTGTCATTTTGATGGGCACAGGAGGAGGAAGAGCAGCCATTTAGGAGCCCTGAACAAGTGATAACAGCATCACTTCAGCCAGAACCGAACCCATGCGGTCTCCGTCTTGCACATGGGGATCAAAACTTCATGGCCTCTAGTTTAAAGCTGCTGTGGGGACGGGGTGTGTGTGGAGCAGCTTGAAAGATGGGTTCCTCCTCCTTGTAGCTGCGGATTAGCATGCGTTCAGTCCAGCTCTGCCCCAGCTTGTTTGCCACCATGCTGATCCTGTGCCTGGCTCCCTGTTGGGTCTATTCGGGTAGGCTCATGGCTCTGTTGGGAAGGGAGCAGAATCACACCCAAAGCACTGGGTCCTCAGCTCCCAGTGCTGTGCAGGGAGAGCAGGGCCTGCCCCACAGCTACACATCCCTCTAACCCCAAACCCCAACAGGAGCCAAAGGGGGTGCAAAGGGAGGAGTATGAGCGGGACAAGAACGTGGGGATGTTTCGCATGTGTGCCCCTATAGGTGCCACCAGACCCCCCCCAAACTGAGCATGGAGCACGTACGTGTGCCTCACACAGGGTGTGCACTGCTGCTTTTCAGTGTCAGGGACCAGGTTTGGATCCCGGTGCCAATGGGAAGTGACCGCAGGTGAATTCACCTCCGGGTAAATGAACCCCAAGCGATGGCTGTGCAGCATCCGGAGCCTGGCTCCGTGTTTACCCAAGCCACGGCTCAGGAAGGGGCAGTCGGCAGAGCAGAGTTACAGGTAGTGAAGGGGAGAAGAGGCTCTGAATCTGTTTACAACCCGGATTAATGATTAACGCCGGGCTCCGCTGGAGCAAAACAACGCCTGGAGCGTGAGGGATGTGAGGGCTGGGAATGGGGCTGGAGCAAACACCCCGGGGGTGGACACAGCGCTTTAGGGGGGAGCAGGATGCGGGATGCCCCATGCAGGTGCCTGGGGATGCAGCTGAAGCCCAGCACATCCCGGAGCGTGTCGCTGCCGGCAGGGCAGCGATGATGCCTCCATGCTGCCGATGCATCCAACGCGGCTTCCCGAGCCCATCGCCCGGATCCCATCCATCTCATGGACGTTGTTTTCCCGTCTCATCCCTGCGGTTTCCTCCCAGGAAAAGCTTCTCAGCGACTCCGGAGCAACCACGTGGCCCCACTGCCATCCCCGCAGGACCCACATGATGTAATCCCGGGCGCTGAGCCGTGATGCAGGATCACTCCACTCCGGGCCGCCGCGCTTATTGGCTGCGCGGGCCTGGTCCTACAGGCGGGGTTTTCCCTACCCCGCAACCACGGGGAGCCCCACCTCGCCTGCATCCATCGCCCTCCGAACACACCCGCCCCGTCCCGACGGCTTCATTGCTCCCCGTGCAGCGAGGATGCTGCTGTGGTCCCGTGGAGCTGAGGGAAACCGAACCAAGAGCGCTATAGGGGGGACTTTGGGGTGCAAGGGATGGGGCACTGCAAAGTGTGAAGATAGAGCTGTGTTTGTGCGTGCGATTCCTCACTCCAGTCTGTGTCTCCATAGGGAAAGCTGTGTCCTGGGTGTTAAAGCTCTTTGACCCCCATGTTCGTGCTGCTCTAAAGCCTTGTAGGGGCACATCGCACCCATCTCCCCTTCCCCGTCCTCCTGCAGTGTGCTGAGCAAGGGAAACGTCCACACCGTGAGCCTGGCTTCTCGCTGGTGACCTGAATAGGAACGTGGGGGGCAGCACAGAGCCCCCCTGCTCACCCCATGGCAGACTGGGGGTCTCTCCAGGGCTTTTCTATGGGTGAAAGATGTCCGCACCGCTGCCAATGCTCTCTGTGTGGGTAACTCTGCCCCTGCCATCAGCGTGGAGCTGAGCCAGGGCTCCTGGGCTCATCCCCAGCTCGGGCACAAGTGAATGACCCGGCCTGAGGAGGCTCGAGCAGGGTGAGGGTGCAGAGGGGCCCGGCCTGGCTCTGACCCCACAGCTCTGCCACCGCCACGGGCACACATGGGGTGCTTGGTGTGGTCCCCAGTGAGCCCCATTGCACTGGGGTGTCCCCATATTGCGTGGGGGTGCCCGCTGTGCTGACACATGGAAGGCAATGATGGAAGCTAATAGGATCATAGAATAGTGTGGGTTGGAAAGGGCTTTATGATGATCCAGTTCCAACCCCAATGGTTATAGTGAAGCCACAGGTAACCTCAGATCCATAAAACATGAGGGCAATCTTCCAGGGGGACAATGGTCCAGGGCACAGCATGGGCTTACCCTGAGACCCCCACACTACACCCTACCACCCATGGGCAACCATGGGTCTGATCCCAATGGCACCAATGGTTTTCCTACTTCTCATAGGGCAGCATCACCCCTTCAGCATCTCCTGCTCAAGGCAATGGGAGCTTCTCCCACCCAGGGCCATGCCGCTGTAGGGCCGCAGTGCTGAGGCATGCTCTGGACCCCTAGACCGGGGGGGGAAGGCAGATGTCCACAGCAGCATCAAGAGGTGATGGAGTGGTCCAGGCTCACCCCAGCCTGTGGCCTCCATGAGGTGCTGAGGGCTCCTGCAGCCACTGCTTCCACCTTCTCCTCCCCATGAGCCCTCCTGCCTGTTCCCACACGTGCCCCCAGCCAGGGCTAAGCTGTATTTAATGCCCAGCCCTGGTATTTAATGCCTGTCCCCAGGGCTTGGTGCCTTTGCCAGGGGACTGCTGCCCTGTTCGGGGGATGCAGCCTCACTGCCTGCCCTGGTCATGGAATCAGGGAATGGTTTGGGTTGGAAGGGACCTTAAAGCTCATCCAGCTCCAAGCAGGGACACCTTCCACTGGAGCAGCTTGCTCCAAGCCCCTGTGTCCAACCTGGCCTTGAACACTGCCAGGGATGGGGCAGCCACAGCTTCTCTGGGCACCCTGTGCCAGCGCCTCAGCACCCTCACAGGGAAGAGCTTCTGCCTAAGAGCTCATCTCAGTCTCCCCTCTGGCAGGTTAAAGCCATTCCCCTTGGCCTGTCCCTACATCCCTTGTCCCAAGCCCCTCTCCAGGTTTCCTGCAGCCCCTTCAGGCACTGGAGCTGCTCTCAGGTCTCCCCCTCAGGAGCCTTCTCCCCTCCAGGCTGCCCCAGCCCAGCTCTCTCAGCCCGGCTCCTCTCAGCATCCCCGTGCCCTCCTCTACACCCGCTCCATCACGTCCCGGTGCTACCGGGGGTCCCGGTGCAGCGGAGCTGGGTGGGAGGGGGGACCGCGGGGCGGGCCTCGGCTGCGGATCCGCCTCCTCCCCGTTCCCTCCCTCCCCGCACCCGTCCCTCCCCCGCCGGTCTCAGCTCCGGGCACGGTTCGCAACTTGGCGGCTCGTCCCCTTCCTGCCTCTGCCGGGCCATGGCCGTGGCGGGCGGGCGGCCCCGCCGCTCCTAGAGCCGCTGCCGGGAGCCGCCGCCTCCGCCGCCGCCGGGATGAGCGCGCTCGCCTTCGACGACGCGGCCCTGGAGGGGCTGACTCCGTCCCTCGGCCTCTCCGGGGCCAGCGACATCGACACGGCCCTGCTGAGCGACATCGACGGTGAGTGCCGGGAGCGGGGCTGCCACCGGGCTCGGTGCGGTACCGGGGGATGCTGTAACAGCGGAGGTCGGTCGGGACCGGGCTCTTTGCCCCGGGGGGGGGGGGGGACGGGGCTCGGTGCGCGGTCACAGAACCGGTTACCGGGGACGTGACCTCGGGAGCGGTGTCAGTGCGGAACAGGGGCTCGGTGCCATGGGCGGTGCGGTACCGGGGCTCGGTGCATTGGGACACAAGCGGGCTGGGTACCGGGCCCGGTGTATGGGGAAGGGAAACGCGGAGCGTGGAATCAGTGCAGGGGATAACGGGGGAGAAGCGGGATCCCAATGGGAACCGGAGGGGGGGCAGGACACCGGGACCCCCAAAGCTGAAGGTACCGGTACCGGGACGGTCCCGACGGGCCCCCCCCCCCTTTTCCCCCCTTCTCCGTACGGTCTCAGCATCGTGTCGCGTGTAACCCCGCCCCTCCATGACGTCACCGGCGGGGGTTACTCGCGGTCATTCCCTCCAGGGTTCCCTGAGCCATCCAACCGGGATGGGGTAAAGGGAAAAGGAGGCGGGGAGGGGATGGGAGCTCGATACCAGGTTCAATGGAGCATCCCAGCGGTTGGGATCCATTAGAACCCATCTCCTGCCCGGATGGGAGCAATGGGATGGGGATGCTGGTGGGGAGCAGGTCCCCATCGTCATGGCAATGAGGTGTCGTGGGCGCTGGGTGCAATATTAAGGTGGTTTTAGGCTAAAATTGGGGTGTTTTGGCCTATGGCCAGCCCTGTGCTTGCCTCGATGCATGCTCCACCGGCTCTGCCGGTCCGTGCCGAATGGCACGGACCGGCAGAGCCGGTGGAGCATGCATCGAGGTGGACTCGGTGCTGTCCAAGCTCTCCACCTCCTGCCCCGTTATGGGGTCTCTCCTCCAGGATCCCATATGGATGTGGAAGCTCATCCCGATACCAATGGGAGCAGATCTGCTTTTGGCATGGACAGGGAAGGGTGGGAATTGCACCACGCTTCACCCACATGGCTTGACCCCTATCTGAGCCATGGGTGGCCATGGGTCATCCCGGTGTGATATTCCAGGACCCACAATCAATTGCTCTGCCCCATGGGCTCCCATGACCAGGGTGCCCATAGCATGGGTGTCACAGCATATAACAGGTGCTGGGTGTTTACAAGGGGGGATATAGGATGAAGCACCCCCTCTCTGCACCCCAAATCTTTGCCTCTGGACCGTGGGGCAGCTTGAATGGGAATGGAAGGAAACACACCGGTGCCATGGATGGATGTCTTTTAGGGGGGGAAATGGGGCTGTACAAAGACCCTGCTCCTCGCG
>NW_026642164.1:0-8622 GCF_028554395.1 Pezoporus wallicus
ACCCCCGTAGCCTCATAGACCCCATAGCCCCCATAGACCCCATAGCCCCCCATAGCCCATAGTGCCCCATAGCCCCCATAGCCTCATATCCCCCATAGCCCCCACAGATCCCCCCATAGCCCCATAGGCCCCCATAGTCCCCCACAGCCCCATAGACCCCCATAGCCCCATACCCCCATACCCACCATAGCCCCATCCCCCATAGCCCCCACAGCCCTATAGCCCCCATAGACACCCAGAGTGCCCCACATCTCCCCATAGCCCCCCAAAGCCCCATAGCTCCCCGTAGCCTCATAGACCCCATAGCCCCCATAGCCCCCCATAGCCTCATAGTGCCCCATAGCCCCCCATAGCCCCATATCCCCCCAAATCCCCCCATAGCCCCATAGGCCCCCATAGCCCCCATAGTCCCCCACACCCCCATAGACCCCCATAGCCCCATACCCCCCATACCCCCATAGCCCCATAGCGCCCCATAGCCCCCACAGCCCTATAGCCCCCATAGACACCCAGAGTGCCCCACATCTCCCCGTAGCCCCCCAAAGCCCCATAGCTCCCCATAGCCTCATAGACCCCATAGCCCCCATAGACCCCATAGCCCCCCATAGCCTCATAGTGCCCCATAGCCCCCCATAGCCTCATAGTGCCCCATAGCCCCCCATAGCACTTGATTGACCTGAGCTCAGAAGTTTGCCCCTTAGACCCATTGGCCCCCATAGTCCCCCACAGCCCCATAGACCCCCATAGCCCCATACCCCCCCATAGTCCCCCATAGCCCCCCTAGACCCCCATAGCCCCCACAGCCCTATAGCCCCCATAGACACCCAGAGTGCCCCACATCTCCCCATAGCCCCCAAAGCCCCATAGCTCCCCGTAGCCTCATAGACCCCATAGCCCCCATAGACCCCATAGCCCCCCATAGCCTCATAGTGCCCCATAGGCCCCCATAGCCCCATATCCCCCATAGGCCCCCAGATCCCCCCATAGCCCCATAAGCCCCCATAGTCTCCCACAACCCCATAGACCCCCATAGCCCCATACCCCCCATAGTCCCCCATAGCCCCCCTAGACCCCCATAGCCCCCACAGCCCTATAGCCCCCATAGACACCCAGAGTGCCCCACATCTCCCCATAGCCCCCCAAAGCCCCATAGCTCCCCGTAGCCTCATAGACCCCATAGCCCCCATAGACCCCATAGCCCCCCATAGCCTCATAGTGCCCCATAGCCCCCCATAGCCCCATATCCCCCATAGCCCCCCAGATCCCCCCATAGCCCCATAGGCCCCCATAGTCCCCCACAGCCCCATACCCCCCCATAGCCCCATAGCGCCCCATAGCCCCATAGCGCCCCATAGCGCCCCATAGCCCCCCCTGCTCTCACCCCTCCCGTGTCTCCGCCCGTGGCTGCAGGGTCATCGTCAGCTCCCCCAGGCGGGAGAAGGCGGCGCCGGCGGCCGAGAAGATCTCCCCGACCTGGACCAGTATAAACCAGTATAAACCAGTATGGACCAGTGTAAACCAGTATGGACCAGTATAGACCAGTATGGACCAGTATAGACCAGTATAGACCAGTATAGACCAGTATAGACCAGTATGGACCAGTGTAAACCAGTATAGACCAGTATAGACCAGTATGGACCAGTATGGACCAGTATAGACCAGTATGGACCAGTATAGACCAGTATAGACCAGTATAGACCAGTATGGACCAGTATGGACCAGTATAGACCAGTATGGACCAGTATAGACCAGTATAGACCAGTATAGACCAGTATAGACCAGTATGGACCAGTGTAAACCAGTATAGACCAGTATAGACCAGTATGGACCAGTATAGACCAGTATAGACCAGTATAGACCAGTATGGACCAGTATAGACCAGTATAGACCAGTATAGACCAGTATAAACCAGTATAAACCAGTATAGACCAGTATAGACCAGTATAAACCAGTATAGACCAGTATAAACCAGTATAAACCAGTATAGACCAGTATAAACCAGTATAGACCAGTATAAACCAGTATAAACCAGTATAGACCAGTATAGACCAGTATAAACCAGTATAGACCAGTATAAACCAGTATAAACCAGTATAGACCAGTATAGACCAGTATAAACCAGTATGGACCAGTGTAAACCAGTATGGACCAGTATAAACCAGTATAAACCAGTATAGACCAGTATAAACCAGTATGGACCAGTATAGACCAGTATAGACCAGTGTAAACCAGTATAAACCAGTATGGACCAGTATGGAGTGGTATGGAGCAGTATAAACCAGTATGGAGCAGTATAAACCAGTATGGAGTGGTATGGAGCGGTATAAACCAGTATGGACCAGTATGGACCAGTATGGACCAGTATGGAGCGGTATAAACCAGTATAAACCAGTATAAACCAGTATAGACCA
Source organism: Pezoporus wallicus (assembly GCF_028554395.1). Taxonomy (NCBI): domain Eukaryota; kingdom Metazoa; phylum Chordata; class Aves; order Psittaciformes; family Psittacidae; genus Pezoporus; species Pezoporus wallicus. Next base: position 2,412 of record NW_026642164.1, read on the forward strand.
GTATGGACCAGTATGGACCAGTATGGAGCAGTATAAACCAGTATGGAGTGGTATGGAGCAGTATAAACCAGTATGGAGCAGTATAAACCAGTATGGACCAGTATGGACCAGTATGGAGCGGTATAAACCAGTATAAACCAGTATAAACCAGTATAGACCAGTATGGACCAGTATGGAGCGGTATAAACCAGTATAAACCAGTATAAACCAGTATAGACCAGTATGGACCAGTATGGACCAGTATGGAGCAGTATAAACCAGTATGGAGTGGTATGGAGCAGTATAAACCAGTATGGAGCAGTATAAACCAGTATGGACCAGTATGGAGCGGTATAAACCAGTATGGACCAGTATAAACCAGTATAGATCAGTATAGACTGGTATAAACCAGTATGGACCCGTATAAACCAGTATGGACCGGTATAAACCAGTATGGACCAGTATGGACTGGTATGGAGCAGTATAAACCAGTATGGACCGGTATAAACCAGTATGGACCAGTATAAACCAGTATAGATCAGTATAGACCAGTATAGACCAGTATGGACCAATATGGAGCAGTATAAACCAGTATGGAGCAGTAGGGAGCGATATGGATTGGTATGGAGCAGTATAGACCAGTATAAACCAGTATAGACCAGTACGGACCAGTATAAACCAGTATGGAGCGGTATAAACCAGTATGGACCAGTATGGACCAGTAGGGACCAGTATAAACCAATATAAACCAGTATGGAGCAGTATAAACCAATATGGACTGGTATGGAGCAGTATAAACCAGTATAGACCAGTATGGAGCAGTAGGAAGTGGTATGGACTGGTATGGACCAGTATAAACCAGTATGGACCAATATGGAGCAGTATGGACCAGTACAAACCAGTATGGAGCGGTACAGACCAGTATGGAGCAGTATAGACCAGTATGGAGCAGTAGGGAGCGGTATGGACTGGTATGGACCAGTATAAACCAGTATGGACCAGTATAAACCAGTATGGACCAGTATAAACCAGTATGGACCAATATGGAGCAGTATAAACCAGTAGGGAGCAGTAGGGAGCGGTATGGACTGGTATGGACCAGTATAGACCGGTATAAACCAGTATGGAGTGGTATGGAGCAGTATGGATTGGTATGGATCAGTATAGACCAGTATAAACCAGTATAGACCAGTATAAACCAGTATAGACCAGTATAGAGTGGTACGGACCAGTATGGACCAGTACAGACGGGTATGGAGCAGTATAGCATCCCAGTATAAGCATCCCAGTATAGACCAGTATGGACCAATAGCATCCCAGTATAGACCAATAGCATCCCAGTACGGACCCCAATGGACCAATAGCATCCCAGTATGGACCAATAGCATCCCAGTACGGACCCCAATGGACCAATAGCATCCCAGTATGGACCAATAGCATCCCAGTACGGACCCCAATGGACCAATAGCATCCCAGTATGGACCAATAGCATCCCAGTACGGACCCCAATGGACCAATAGCATCCCAGTATGGACCAATAGCATCCCAGTACGGACCCCAATGGACCAATAGCATCCCAGTATGGACCAATAGCATCCCAGTACGGACCCCAATGGACCAATAGCATCCCAGTATGGACCAATAGCATCCCAGTACGGACCCCAATGGACCAATAGCATCCCAGTATGGACCAATAGCATCCCAGTACGGACCCCAATGGACCAATAGCATCCCAGTATGGACCAATAGCATCCCAGTACGGACCCCAATGGACCAATAGCATCCCAGTATGGACCAATAGCATCCCAGTACGGACCCCAATGGACCAATAGCATCCCAGTATGGACCAATAGCATCCCAGTACGGACCCCAATGGACCAATAGCATCCCAGTACGCACCCCAAAGGACCAATAGCATCCCAGTATGGACTCGAACGGACCAATAGCATCCCAGTATGGACCCAAACGGACCAATAGCATCCCAGTATGGACCAATAGCATCCCACTACGCACCCGAACGGACCAATAGCATCCCAGTACACACCCCAATGGACCAATAGCATCCCAGTACGCACCCGAACGGACTAATAGCATCCCAGGATGGACCAATAGCATCCCAGTACGGACCAATAGCATCCCAGTACGGACCCAAACGGACCAATAGCATCCTAGTATGCACCCCAATGGACCAATAGCATCCCAGTATGGACTCCAATGGACCAATAGCATCCCAGTATGGACTCCAATGGACCAATAGCATCCCAGTACGCACCCTAACGGACCAATAGCATCCCAATATCGACCCAAACGGGCCAATAGTATCCCAGTATAGACCCCAACGGACCAATAGCATCCCAGTACGGACCCCAATGGACCAATAGCATCCCAGTACGCACCCCGATGGACCAATAGCATCCCAGTATGGACCCGAATGGATCAAGAGCATCCCAGTATGGACCCCAACGGACCAATAGCATCCCAGTATGGACCAATAGCATCCCAGTATGCACCCCAATGGACCAATAGCATCCCAGTATGGACCCCAACGGACCAATAGCATCCCAGTACGGACCCCAATGGACCAATAGCATCTCAGTATGGACCAATAGCATCCCATCCCACGGACCAATAACATCCCAGTACGCACCCCAAAGGACCAATAGCATCCCAGTACGCACCCCAATGGACCAATAGCATCCCAGTATGGACCCAAACGGACCAATAACATCCCAGTATGGACCCCAAAGGACCAATAGCATCCCAGTACGCACCCCAATGGACCAATAGCATCTCCCAATAGCATATGGATCCCAAACCCCAAAGGACCAATAGCATCAATGGACCAGTATGGACCCAAACGGACCAATAGCATCCCAGTATGGACCCCAACGGACCAATAGCATCCCAGTATGGACCTGAACGGACCAATAGCATCCCAGTATGGACCAATAGCATCCGAGTATGGACCCCAATGGACCAATAGCATCCCAGTATGCACCCCAACGGACCAATAGCATCCCAGTACGGACCCCAATGGACCAATAGCATCCCAGGATGGACCCGAACGGGTCAATAGCATCCCAGTATGGACCCCAATGTACCAATACCATCCCAGGATGCACCCACATGGACCAATAGCATCCCAGTATGGACCCGAACGGACCAATGGCATCCCAGTACGGACCCTAACGGACCAATAGCATCCCAGTATGGACTCAAACGGACCAATAGCATCCCAGTATGGACCCGAATGGATCAAGAGCATCCCAGTATGGACCAATAGCATCCCAGTATGGACCAATAGCATCCCAGTATGCACCCCAACGGACCAATAGCATCCCAGTATGGACTCGAACAGACGAATAGCATCCCAGTATGGACCCCAATGGACCAATAGCATCCCAGTATGGACCAATAGCATCCCATACGCACCCACGGTATGGAGCATCCCAACCCCGGACCAATAGCATCCCAGTACGGACCAATAGCATCCCAGTATGGACCCCAATGGACCAATAGCATCCCAGTATGGATGCACCCACATGGACCAATAGCACCCCAGTATGGACCCCAACGGACCAATAGCATCCCAGTATGGGACCAATAGCATCCCAGTATGGACCAATAGCACCCCAGTATGGACCCCAATGGACCAATAGCATCCCAGTATGGACCAATAGCATCCGAGTATGGACCCCAATGGACCAATAGCATCCCAGTACGGACCCGAACGGACCAATAGCATCCCAGTACGCACCAGTAACCCCATTACACCCCCCGCACCCCTCCCCCACCGGAAGTTCCCCCTCTCCCCCACCCCCCACCCCCAAAACCTCCCGAATTCCCCCCAAAACAAAAGCGCCCTCACCTTGGTGGACGCTGACGTCATCACGGCGCGCCCGGGCCCTTCCGGCGCCCGCCGCCGCCTCCTCTCGGCCTCCTCGATGGCGCCGCTCTGGCCCCCTCCGCGCGTCTCTATGGTTCCCTCCCCGTTCACCTCAATGGCGGCCTAAGCCCCGCCTCCCACCGCTCACTTCCGGCGCGGCGCGCCGCTCCGCCCCTTCGTCTCGTTGCCCTCCCCCTCTTCCAGTCCTCCAAGCGCCCCCAAAACCCCCCGATTTCACCCCAAAACCCCCTCGCCAACCGCAAGGTTCCATAGAACAAAACGCGCTTTATTACACCCAGCCGGTACCAAGGCGATACGCGGCTCCGCGGCGGAGATAAACGGTCCTCCGAGGTTTTGGGGTGAAAAACCAAGGTTTTGGGGCCGGCACCATAGCGGTTTTGGGGTGAAAAACGACGGCTTTGGGGGCGGGTTAACGGACCATGTACTCCTTGCGCTTGTGGAGGCGGCTCTGGAGGAGGGAGAAGGCCCCGAGCAAGGCGTAGAGCCCCGAGGCAAGGAAGCAGTTGTAGCTGACCTGCTCGTACAGGCGGTAGATGGCCTCCGGGCCGCTAGGGGGCAGTGAGAGAAAGGGGGTTTGGGGTGAAATAGGGGGGTTTTGGGGTGAAATAAGGGGGTTTTGGGGTGAAATTGGGGGATTTTGGGGAAAATATGGGGGATTTTGGGGGTTTTGGGGGAGAAAAGGGGGATTTTGGGGGAGAAATAAGGGGGTTTTGGGGAGAAATTGGGGGGGAAGGGGTTTTGCGGGAGAAAAGGGGGATTTGGGGAAAAATTGGGGGGGAAGGGGGAAATGGGGGAGAAAAGGGGGATTTGGGGGAGAAAAGGGGGGTTTTGGGGAAAAATAAGGGGGTTTTGGGGAAAAATTGGGGGGGAAGGGGGAAATGGGGGAGAAAAGGGGGATTTGGGGGGAGAAAAGGGGGGTTTTGGGGAAAATTGGGGAGAAATTGGGGGGGAAGGGGGAAATGGGGGAGAAAAGGGGGATTTGGGGGGAGAAAAGAGGGTTTTGGGGGAGAAAAGGGGGGTTTTGGGGAGAAATTGGGGGGGAAGGGGGAAATGGGGGAGAAAAGGGGGATTTGGGGGGAAAAAAGGGGGGTTTGGGGAAAAAAATAAGGGGGTTTTGGGGGGAAGGGGGAAATGGGGGAGAAAAGGGGGTTTTGGGGAGAAATTGGGGGGAAGGGGGGAAATGGGGGAGAAAAGGGGGATTTGGGGGGAGAAAAGGGGGTTTTGGGGAGAAATAAGGGGGTTTTGGGGAGAAATAAGGGGGGATTTGGGGAAAAAAAGGGGGGTTTTGGGTGAGAAAAGGGGGATTTTGGGGAGAAAGAGTTTTGGGGGGAAAAGAGGGGTTTGGGGAGAAATAAGGGGGTTTGGGGAGAAATAAGGGGTTTTGGGGAAAAATTGGGGGAAGGGGGAAATGGGGGAGAAAGAGGGTTTTTGGGGGAGAAAAGGGGGTTTTGGGGAGAAAAGGGGGGTTTTGGGGAAAAATAAGGAGTTTTGGGTAAAAAATAAGGGGGGATTTGGGGAAAAAAGGGGGGTTTTGGGGGAGAAAAGGGGGATTTGGGGGGTTTGTGAGGAGAAAAAGGGGTTTTGGGGGAGAAAAGGGGGATTTTGGGGAAAAATTGGGGGGGAAGGGGGAAAAATTGGGGGGGGAGGGGGTTTTGGGTGAGAAAAGGGGGATTTTGGGGAAAAATTGGGGAGGAAAAGGGGGGAAATGGGGGAGAAAAGGGGGATTTTGGGGAGAAAAGGGGGATTTTGGGGAAAATTGGAGGGGGAAGGGGGAAATGGGGGAGAAAAGGGGGATTTTGGGGAAAAATAAGGGGGTTTTGGGGAAAAATTGGGGGATTTGGGGGGAGAAATGAGGGTTTTGGGGGAGAAAAGGGGGATTTTGGGGAAATTGGGGGGGAAAGGTTTTGGGGGAGAAAAGGGGGGTTTTGGGGAGAAAAGAGGGTTTGGGGGGAGAAATAAGGGGGTTTTGGGGAGAAATTGGGGGAGAAGGGGGTTTTGGGGGAGAAAAGGGGGTTTTGGGGAGAAATAAGGGGGTTTTGGGGAGAATTAAGGGGGTTTTGGGGAAAAATTGGGGGGGAGGGGGGAAATGGGGGAGAAAAGGGGGATTTTGGGGGAGAAAAGAGGGTTTTGGGGGAGAAAAGGGGGGTTTTGGGGAGAAATAAGGGGGTTTTGGGGAAAAATTGGGGGATTTTGGGGAAAAATTGGGGGATTTTTGGGGAGAAACGAGGGTTTTGGGGGAGAAAAGGGGGATTTTGGGGAAAAAGGGGGGTTTTGGGTGAGAAAAGGGGGATTTTGGGGAAAAATTGGGGGGGAGGGGGGAAATGG
>NW_026642165.1:0-873 GCF_028554395.1 Pezoporus wallicus
CCCTTCAACCTCAACTGCGGCCCTGACGACGTCTGCGTTGATGACCTCCATCTCACCCTCAACATCTCAGGGTAGGTCCCACCCCCCTCTATGGGGCAGCCCCACATCATGTCTATGTATCCCCCCCCCCCCATATTCCATCACCCCACAACCAACCCTATAGGCTGGAGATGCTGGTTTTGGGGTCAACGATGGGGTGGACGTGGTCCTGACCCTGAGGAACCGTGGGGAGAGCTCTCCTGGGGCCATGGTGGAGCTCCAGCACCATCCTGCCCTGTCCTACCGCAGGGTTCTGGTGCTCCAGGTACCTCCTGACCCCATAGAACACCCTATAGATGCCTTCAAGACCCCATAGAGAACCCATTTAACCCCAAAACCTCCTATAGATCCCTTCAAGACCCCATAGAAAACCCATTTAACCCCATAACCTCCTATAGATCCCTTCAAGACCCCAGAGAAAACCCATTTAACCCCATAAACCCCCTATAGATGCCCTCAAGACCCCATAGAGAACCCATTTAACCCCATAACCTCCTATAGATCCCTTCAAGACCCCATAGAACCCCCCTTTAACCCCATAAACCCCCTCTAGATGCCTTCAAGACCCCATAGAACCCCCATTTAACCCCATAAACCCCCTATAGATGCCCTCAAGACCCCATAGAACCCCCATTTAACCCCATAAACCCCCTATAGATGCCTTCAAGACCCCATAGAACCCCCATTTAACCCCATAACCCCCTATAGATGCCCTCAAGACCCCATAGAGAACCCATTTAACCCCATAATCCCCTATAGATGCCTTCAAGACCCCATAGAAAACCCATTTAACCCCATAAACCCCCTATAGATGCCTTCAAGACCCCATAGAGA
>NW_026642166.1:0-877 GCF_028554395.1 Pezoporus wallicus
CAACACCTCAACACCAGCCGACCGATAACTCGCCCCCCAAGCCCGACCAAGCTCCGACCGATACCTCCTCCAACCCTGCAGTCTCCCAGCCTTCCGGCTAACTCCCAGTTACATCCTGGGCATGACGTGCTGTGGTATGGAATAGCTCTTTGGTCAGTTTGGGTCAGGTGTCCTGTCTCTGCTTCCTCCCAGCTTCCCTCCTCCCTGGCAGAGCATGAGGCTCACAAAGTCCTTGGCCAAACCAAAACATCTCTATCAGCTCTGTTCCCAAGCCGAAAGTCAAAACACTGCACTGCACCAGCTACCAAGGAGGAGAAACATGACTGCTACTGCTGAACCCAGGACAAGCGTGCATAGTCCCACGCGTCTCGAGGCAACCTCACTGCTCACAACTCCCACGGCAGACGCCAGCCATGCTGCAGACCTTGACAAGTTCCTCTTTGTCATCTGCCAGAAACAAACCAAAAACAGGGAACAGCCTGTGGTGGCCCTCATCTCCACCCCCCCCCCCCCAGCCATCCCGCCCGGCCTGTTCCTTACCAACCCTCGGGCTCCTCCAAAGCTCCTCAACACTGGCCTCGCCTGTCCCAAAGCCTGATTCCAAGCGTCTCCTGCTCTCCATGCCCTACAAGAGCAAAAAAATCCAATGGCCACGATTCTTGCAAAAGTCACCGAGCCCACAATCCCTCTCCTTACCTCCCTGACTCACCACAAGCTCTCAGCTGACTCCAGAGGTCCAGGGCAAGACCTGCAATACCAAACACAAATACTAAAAGCACTGAACACCTTCTTCTCAATTCTAAGCTACCGCACATGCACACAAACCCCTTACCTCCTCCTGACCCTCCCCATGGCCCCTTCACCTCTCCCGACTTAC
>NW_026642167.1:0-862 GCF_028554395.1 Pezoporus wallicus
CCTAACCCCTAACCCTAACCCCTAACCCTAACCCTGACCCTAACCCTAACCCTAACCCTAAGCTTTCACCAGCTTTCCCTCCTGGCTCTTCGATTGTGGGAGCAGACGGCAACTGTTCGTGCTCTACTCACTGTGCAGCTGGGCAGCCGAGAGCAAGCTCCGTAGAGGGTGCATTCGAGTGGACTTTTAGGTATGAAAGCGAGGAGCGACAGCAATGATGGTGACACCGTTGCAAAGCTAACTGTGTGCTGAAGATGCCCAGCACATGCTTTCCCTCCCGGCTCTTCGGATCTGGGAGCAGAAGCCAGACGTTCGTGCACTAATCGTTCTGCCCCTGGGCAGCCGAGAACAAGCTTCGGAGAGGTTGCACTCAAATGGACTTTTAAGTATGAAAGCGAGGAGCGACAGCAATGATGGTGACACCGTTGCAAAGCTGACTGTGTGCTGAAGATGCCCAGCACATGCTTTCCCTCCTGGCTCTTCGACTGTGGGAGCAGACGGCAACCATTCGTGCTCTACTCGCTGTGCTGCTGGGCAGCCGAGAGCAAGCTCCGAAGAGGGTGCATTCAAATGGACCTTAGGTATGAAAGCGAGGAGCGACAGCAATGATGGTGACACCGTTGCAAAGCTGACTGTGTGCAGAAGATTCAGAGCACCAGCTTTCCCTCCTGGCTCTTCGATTGTGGGAGCAGACGGCAACTGTTCGTGCTCTACTCACTGTGCTGCTGGGCAGCCGAGAGCAAGCTCCGAAGAGGGTGCATTCAAATGGACCTTTAGGGATGACACCGAGGAGCGACAGCAATGATGCTGACACCGTTGCAAAGCTGACTGTGTGCTGAAGATGCCCAGCACATGCTTTCCC
>NW_026642168.1:0-885 GCF_028554395.1 Pezoporus wallicus
GCCAGCCCACGGCGCAAGAAGCGGCCAACCGTATCTAGGAAGGTCTCCCAGGCTCAGGAATTCCCCAGGCAGTTCTAAAGCACAACTCTCGGGCTAGGAACCAAAGCTGGACTTTCCATGAAGCATCAAAAGCACAACTCTCTGTGAAGAGCCCATGACAACAAATACTACTTTCCCACCCTTGCCTGGTTCACCAAGGACCATTACCTATTGCCCATGAAACGATACCCCAGACTTAAGCCCCACAAATGGCACATTTTCATCCTGGCATTTAATTCTCAGGCACTACCTTCACTAGAGCTGACCATTCCCCTCCCAGGCACCTTCAAGCGTCTTCTCAGACATTCTGGATCAAATACTACATCAAATACTACATCTCAAATGCCTTCCTGCCATTCTGATATTGTCCCCCACCCCCTCGCCTCAAAAAGCAGTGCCTCTACTTAGCGTGCATCCTGCCACAGCTCTTCAGGCAGCCTCACTGCTCAGAACTCCCACAGCAGACTCCAGCGATGCTGCAGCCGTTGCCAAGTTCCTCTTCATCATCTGCCAGAAACAAACCAAGAAAGGGGACCACGCTGTGCTGGCCGCTATCACCACCACTCCAGCCAAGCCCAGCGGCCTGTCGCGTCACAGCCATCTGCATCCTCCAAACCTCCTCAACATTGTGCTCACCTTGCCTGTCCCAAAACGATTTGAGAGTCTGATTCCGGGCCTGCCCTGCCCTTCGAGTCCTAGGAGTGCAATAGAGAGAAACGACCAGGGTGTTCGCAAAAGGGACCAAACCCAAAATCCTTCTGCTTACCTCACTGACTCACCTCAAGAACTCATCCCAGTCCAAAGGCAGAGGGCAGGCCCTGCAATACCAAACACAAATACTGAACC
>NW_026642169.1:0-8773 GCF_028554395.1 Pezoporus wallicus
AATGACCCCAAAAACCCCAAAACCCCCCAAAATGACCCCAAACCCCCCCAAAATGACCCCAAACCCCCCATAATTGACCCCAAACCCCCCCAAAATTTCACAAAACCCCCCCAAAATGACCCCCACCCCAAAACCCCCCCAAAATGACCCCAAAACCCCCCCAAAATGACCCCAAACCCCCCCAAAATGACCCCAAACCCCCCCAAAATGACCCCAAACCCCCCCAAAATGACCCCAAAACCCCCCCAAAATGACCCCAAACCCCCCCAAAATCACCCCAAAACCCCCCCAAAATGACCCCAAAAACCCCCCCAAAATGACCCCAAAACCCCCCCAAAATGACCCCAAAACCCCCCCAAAATGACCCCAAAAACCCCCCCCCCAAAATGACCCCAAAACCCCCCAAAATGACCCCAAAAACCCCCCAAAATGACCCCAACCCCCCCCATTGCCCCCCATGTCCCCTCCCCACAGCCCCGATGGGTTCCTGTACGAGCGCGAGGCCATCGTGCAGTACCTGCTGCACCGCAAGGGGGAGCTGGCGAGGCAGAGGAAGGTACGGACGCTATGGGGGCACTTATGGGGCGCTTAGGGGTCCTAAGGGGCACTTATGGGGCACTTATGGGTCCTAGGGGGCACTTATGGGGCACTTATGGGTCCTAGGGGGCACTTATGGGGCACTTATGGGTCCTAGGGGGCACTTAGGGGGCACTTATGGGTCCTAGGGGGCACTTATGGGGCACTTATGGGGCACTTATGGGTCCTAGGGGGCACTTAGGGGGCACTTATGGGTCCCGGGGGGCACTTAGGGGGCACTTATGGGTCCTAGGGGGCACTGAGGGGGCACTTATGGGTACTGGGGGGCACTTAGGGGGCACTTAGGGGTCCTAGGGGGCACTTAGGGGGCACTTATGGGGCACTTATGGGGCACTTATGGGTCCTAGGGGGCACTTAGGGGGCACTTAGGGGCACTTAGGGGGCACTTAGGGGGCACTTATGGGTCCTAGGGGGCACTTAGGGGGCACTTATGGGGCACTTATGGGTCCTAGGGGGCATTTATGGGGCACTTATGGGTCCTAGGGGGCACTTAGGGGTCCCAGGGGGCACTTAGGATGCACTTATGGGTCCTAGGGGGGCACTTATGGGGCACTTATGGGGCACTTATGGGGTCCCGGGGGGCACCGGGGGACACTTATGGGGCACTTATGGGTCCTAGGGGGCACTTATGGGGCACTTAGGGGTCCCGGGGGACACTTATGGGGCACTTATGGGTCCTAGGGGGCACTTATGGGGCACTTATGGGGCACTTATGAGTCCTAGGGGGCACTTAGGGGTCCCAGGGGGCACTTAGGATGCACTTATGGGTCCTAGGGGGGCACTTATGGGGCACTTATGGGGCACTTATGGGTCCTAGGGGGCACTTATGGGGCACTTATGGTGCACTTATGGGTCCTAGGGGGCACTTAGGGGGCACTTATGGGTCCCGGGGGGCACTTAGGGGGCACTTATGGGTCCTAGGGGGCACTAGGGGGCACTTATGGGGCACTTAGGGGGCACTTAGGGGTCCCGGGGGGCACTTATGGGGCACTTAGGGGGCACTTAGGGGTCCCGGGGGGCACTTAGAGGGCACTTATGGGGCACTTACAGGTCCTAGGGGGCGCTTAGAGGTGCCAGGGGCACTTACGGGGCACTTATGGGGCACTTAGGGGTCCCAGGGGGCGCTTAGGGAGCACTTAGGGGGCACTTATGGGGCACTTAGGGGTCCCAGGGGGCACTTATGGGTCTCAGGGAGTCACTTATGGGTCCTAGGGGTTACTTATGGGTCCCAGGGGGTCACTTATGGGTCAGTTATGGGTCCTAGGGGTCACTTATGGGTCCCAGGGATCACTTATGGGTCACTTCCCCCCCCAGGCCTATCGGCGGCAGCAGCAGCAAGAGCGGGAGCAGCAGAAGCAGAAACAGAGCCCCCTGGCGGCCGGCGGGAGCAGTGATGGTATGGGGGGGCTGTGGGGCTGAGCTATGGGGCTGGGCTATGGGGCAGGGCTGAGCTATGGGGCTGAGCTATGGGGCAGGGCTGTGGGGCTGAGCTATGGGGCTGGGCTGTGGGGCTGGGCTGTGGGGCTGAGCTATGGGGCAGGGCTGTGGGGCTGAGCTATGGGGCTGGGCTGTGGGGCTGAGCTATGGGGCAGGGCTATGGGGCTGAGCTATGGGGCTGGGCTGTGGGGCTGAGCTATGGGGCAGGGCTATGGGGCTGAGCTATGGGGCTGGGCTGTGGGGCTGAGCTATGGGGCTGGGCTATGGGGCTGAGCTATGGGGCTGAGCTATGGGGCTGGGCTGTGGGGCTGAGCTATGGGGCTGAGCTATGGGGCTGAGCTATGGGGCTGGGCTGTGGGGCTGAGCTGTGGGGCTGGGCTATGGGGCTGGGCTGTGGGGCTGAGCTATGGGGCTGGGCTATGGGGCAGGGCTGTGGGGGTGAGCTATGGGGCTGAGCTATGGGGCAGGGCTATGGGGCTGGACTGTGGGGCAGGGCTATGGGGCTGAGCTATTGGGCAGGGCTATGGGGCTGGACTGTGGGGCAGGGCTATGGGGCTGAGCTATGGGGCTGAGCTATTGGGCAGGGCTATGGGGCTGAGCTAGGGGGCAGGGCTATGGGGCAGCCCCACAGCTCTGACCCCCCTGGCCCCCCATAGACCCCGGCCCCTCTGGGACCCTCCCAAGCTTCTGGATCCCATCCTTGACCCCCGAGGCTGGAGCTGAGCGGCTGCGCAAGCCGGTGAGTGCCCCATAGCGCGGCTCCCCCCGCCCCATAGCGCGGCTCCCCCCGCCCCATAGCGCGGCTTCCCCCGCCCCATAGCGCGGTCCCCCCTGCCCCATAGCGCGGCTACCCCGCCCCATAGCGCGGCTCCCCCCGCCCCATAGCGCGGCTCCCCCGCCCCATAGCGCGGCTTCCCCCCTGCCCCATAGCGCGGTCCCCCCAGCCCCATAGCACGGCTCCCCCCCGCCCCATAGCGCGGCTTCCCCCGCCCCATAGCGCGGTCTCCCCCCGCCCCATAGCGCGGCTCCCCCCGCCCCGTAGCGCGGCTCCCCCCCCCCCGTAGCGCGCTCTCCCCGCCCCATAGCGCGGCTCCCCCCGCCCCATAGCGCGGCTCCCCCCGCCCCGTAGCGCGGCTCCCCCTGCCCCATAGCGCGCTCTCCCTGCCCCATAGCGCGGCTTCCCCCGCCCCATAGCGCGGCTTCCCCTGCCCCATAGCGCGGTCTCCCCCGCCCCATAGCGCGGCTTCCCCCACTCCATAGTGCGGCTCCCCCTGCCCCATAGCGCGGCTCCCCCTGCCCAATAGCGTGGCTCCTCCTGCCCCATAAGTGCTCTTTATGAGGCACCCCCATCACCTGTCTCTAGGGGGCAGCCCCATAACTCCTTCTCTCTCTCTATGGGGCAGCCCCATCACCTCTCTCTATGGGGCACCCCATAACCTCTCTCTATGGAGCACCCCATAACCTCTCTCTATGGGGCACCCCATAACCTCTCTATGGGGCGCCCCATAACCCCTCCCTATGGGGCACCCCATAACCCCTCTATGGGGCACCCCATAACCTCTCTCTATGGGGCACCCCATAACCTCTCTCTATGGGGCACCCCGTAACCCCTCTATGGAGCACCCCATAACCCCTCTATGGGGCACCCCATAACCTCTCTCTATGGGGCACCCCATAACCTCTCTATGGAGCACCCCATAACCCCTCTATGGGGCACCCCATAACCCCTCTCTATGGGGCACCCCATAACCTCTCTATGGGGCAGCCCCATAACCCCTCTATGGAGCACCCCATAACCCCTCTATGGGGCACCCCATAACCTCTCTCTATGGGGCACCCCATAACCTCTCTCTCTGGGGCAGCCCCATAACCTCTCTCTATGGGGCACCCCATAACCTCTCTCTATGGGGCACCCCATAACCCCTCTATGGGGCACCCCCTAACCAGTGTCTCTATGGGGCACCCCATAACCAGTGTCTCTCTGGGGCAGGCGGGGGGCGCGCGGTGCCCCATGAGCGGGCGCCGCCTGCGCCTGCGGGACCTGGTTCCCGTTCGCTTCGCGCCGCTGGAGCCGGGGCTGCGGCGCCCCCAGCTCCTGGCGCGGGCCCCGGGCTCCCGGTACCGGTGCGCGGTGAGCGGGGACCCCCTGGGCAACGGCAGCGCCTGCGCGGTGCTGCGGCCGTCGTGAGTGAGCCCGGACCCATAGAGACCCATAGGGAGCCATTGGGAGCCATGGGGAGCCATTGGGAGCCATTGGGACCCATAGAGACCCATAGGGAACCATTGGGAACCATGGGGAGCCATTGGGAGCCATAGGGAGCCATTGGGACCCCATAGGGAGCCATTGGGAACCATGGGGAGCCATTGGGACCCATAGAGACCCATAGGGAGCCATTGGGACCCCATAGGGAGCCATTGGGAACCATGGGGAGCCATTGGGACCCATAGAGACCCATAGGGAGCCATTGGGACCCCATAGGGAGCCATTGGGACCCCATAGGGAGCCATTGGGAACCATAGGGAGCCATTGGGAGCCATTGGGAGCCATTGGGAGCCATTGGGAGCCATTGGGAGCCATTGGGAGCCATAGAGACCCCATAGGGACCCATAGAGACCCATAGGGAACCATTGGGACCCATAGGGAGCCATTGGGACCCATAGAGACCCATAGGGAGCCATTGGGACCCATAGAGACCCCATAGGGAACCATTGGGACCCATAGAGACCCATAGGGAGCCATTGGGAACCATGGGGAGCCATTGGGAGCCATTGGGAGCCATAGAGACCCCATAGGGACCCATAGAGACCCATAGGGAACCATTGGGACCCCATAGGGAGCCATTGGGACCCATAGGGAACCATTGGGACCCATAGGGAGCCATTGGGACCCATAGAGACCCATAGGGAGCCATTGGGACCCATAGAGACCCATAGGGAACCATTGGGACCCATAGGGAGCCATTGGGACCCATAGAGACCCATAGGGAGCCATTGGGACCCATAGAGACCCATAGGGAACCATTGGGACCCATAGGGAGCCATTGGGTGCCATTGGGACCCATAGAGACCCATAGGGAGCCATTGGGACCCCCTGGGCAACGGCAGCGCCTGCGCGGTGCTGCGGCCGTCGTGAGTGGGCCCGGACACATTGGGAACCATAGGGAGCCATTGGGAACCATGGGGAGCCATAGGGAGCCATAGAGACCCATAGGGAGCCATTGGGAGCCATTGGGAGCCATTGGGAACCATGGGGAGCCATAGGGAGCCATAGAGACCCATAGGGAGCCATTGGGAGCCATTGGGAGCCATTGGGAACCATAGAGACCCATAGGGAGCCATTGGGAGCCATTGGGAGCCATTGGGAACCATAGAGACCCATAGGGAGCCATTGGGACCCATAGAGACCCCATAGAGACCCATAGAGACCCATAGGGAGCCATTGGGAGCCATTGTGACCCCCTGGGCAACGGCAGCGCCTGCGCGGTGCTGCGCCCGTCGTGAGTGGGCCCGGACACATTGGGAACCATAGGGAGCCATTGGGACCCATAGAGACCCCATAGAGACCCATAGGGAGCCATTGGGACCCATAGGGAGCCATTGGGAGCCATTGGGAACCATAGAGACCCATAGGGAGCCATTGGGAGCCATTGGGAACCATAGAGACCCATAGGGAGCCATTGGGACCCATAGAGACCCCATAGAGAGCCATTGGGACCCATAGGGAACCATTGGGAGCCATAGGGAACCATTGGGACCCATAGGGAGCCATTGGGATCCATTGGGAGCCATTGGGACCCATAGAGACCCCATAGGGAACCATTGGGACCCATAAGGAACCATAGAGAGCCATTGGGACCCATAGAGACCCATAGGGAGCCATTGGGACCCATAAGGAACCATAGAGAGCCATTGGGACCCATAGGGAGCCATTGGGAGACATTGGGACCCATAGAGACCCATAGAGCCCATAGAGACGCCTAAGTGCCCCCCTGGGACCCCCAAGTGACCCCCTGGGACCCCCAAGTGCTCCCCTGGAACCCCCACATGCCCCTCTGGGACCCATAAGTGAACCCCTGGGACCCACAAGTGCCCCTCTGGGACCCCAAGCTGACCCCATGGGACCCCTAAGTGCCCCCCTGGGACCCCAAACTGACCCCATGGGACCCCTAAGTGCCCCCCTGGGACCCCAAACTGACCCCATGGGACCCCTAAGTGACCCCCTGGGACCCCAAGCTGACCCCATGGGACCCCTAAGTGACCCCCTGGGACCCCCAAGTGCCCCCTGGGACCCCCACATGACCCTCTAGGACCCCTAAGTGCCCCCCTGGGACCCCCAAGTGCCCCCATGGGACCCCAAACTGACCCCCTGGGACCCCTAAGTGCCCCCCCTGGGACCCCAAGCTGACCCCATGGGACCCCTAAGTGACCCCCTGGGACCCCCAAGTGCCCCCTGGGACCCCCAAGTGCCCCCTGGGACCCCCACATGCCCCTCTAGGACCCCTAAGTGCCCCATGGGACCCCAAACTGACCCCATAGGACCCCTAAGTACCCCCCTGGGACCCCAAACTGACCCCATAGGACCCCTAAGTGCCCCATGGGACCCCTAAGTACCCCCCTGGGACCCCAAACTGACCCCATAGGACCCCTAAGTGCCCCATGGGACCCCTAAGTACCCCCCTGGGACCCCCAAACTGACCCCATAGGACCCCTAAGTGCCCCATGGGACCCCTAAGTACCCCCCTGGGACCCCCAAACTGACCCCATAGGACCCCCTGGGACCCCCAAGCGGCCCTGACCCCCATGTGTGGGGCAGGGGGGCCGTGGTGACGCTGGACTGCGTGGAGCGCCTCATCCGCAAGGAGATGAAGGACCCGGTGACGGGGGAGCCCCTGAGCGAGGGGGACATCATCGTCCTGCAGCGGGTCCGTGGGGCGCAGTGGGGCACAATGGGGGCAATGGGGCACAAAGGGGGTCAATGGGATGCAATGGGGGGCAATGGGGCGCAATGGGGGGCAATGGGGCACAAAGGGGGTCAATGGGATGCAATGGGGGGCAATAGGGGGCAATGGGGTACAATGGGGGGTGATGGGGGGCAATGGGGATCAATGGGGTGCAATGGGTCAATGGGGCACAATGGGGCGCAATGGAGTCAATGGGGCGCAATGGGGGGCAATGGGGTACAATGGGGGGTGATGGGGGCAATGGGGCACAATGGGGGGCAATGGGGCACAAAGGGGGTCAATGGGATGCAATGGGGGGCAATAGGGGGCAATGGGGTACAATGGGGGGTGATGGGGCACAATGGGGTCAATGGGGGGCAATGGGGATCAATGGGGGGCAATGGGGCACAATGGGGGCAATGGGGCGCAATGGGGGGAGTGGGGGGCAATGGGGCGCAATGGGGTCAATGGGGCGCAATGGGGGCAATGGGGCACAAAGGGGGTCAATGGGATGCAATGGGGGTCAATGGGGTCAATGGGGGGCAATGGGGTACAATGGGGGTGATGGGGCACAATGGGGTCAATGGGGGGCAATGGGGATCAATGGGGCACAATGGGGGCAATGGGGGGCAATGGGGTCAATGGGGGGCAATGGGGCACAATGGGGTCAATGGGGGGGGGCAATGGGGATCAATGGGGCGCAATGGGGGGCAATGGGGCACAAAGGGGGTCAATGGGATGCAATGGGGGGCAATGGGGTACAATGGGGGTGATGGGGCACAATGGGGTCAATGGGGGGCAATGGGGATCAATGGGGCACAATGGGGGCAATGGGGATCAATGGGGCACAATGGGGGCAATGGGGCACAATGGGGTCAATGGGGGGCAATGGGGTCAATGGGGCACAATGGAGTCAATGGGGGGCAATGGGGATCAATGGGGCACAATGGCGGTCAATGGGGGGCAATGGGGCACAAAGGGGGTCAATGGGATGCAATGGGGGGCAATGGGGTCAATGGGGGCAATAGGGGGCAATGGGGTACAATGGGGGTGATGGGGGGCAATGGGGCGCAATGGAGTCAATGGGGGGCAATGGGGTACAATGGGGGGTGATGGGGTCAATGGGGGGCGATGGGGCACAATGGGGGGCAGTGGGGCACAATGGGGGGCAATGGGGGCAATGGGGGGCAGTGGGGCACAATGGGGGGCAATGGGGGCAATGGGGGGCAATGGGCGCAATGGGGAGCAATGGGGTCAATAGGGGTTAATGGGGTTCAATGGAGTCAGTTGGGTGCAATGGGGCTCAGTGGGGCACAATGGGGGGCAATAGGGGGCGATGGGTGCAATGGGGTCAATGGGGGGCAATGGGGCACAAAGGGGGTCAATGGGATGCAATGGGGGGCAATGGGGTCAATGGGGGCAATAGGGGGCAATGGGGTACAATGGGGGTGATGGGGGGCAATGGGGATCAATGGGGTGCAATGGGTCAATGGGGCACAATGGGGCGCAATGGGGTACAATGGGGGGTGATGGGGTCAATGGGGGCGATGGGGCACAATGGGGGGCAATGGGGGCAATGGGGGGCAGTGGGGCACAATGGGGGGCAATGGGGTCAATGGGGGGCAATGGGCGCAATGGGGGGCAATGGGGGGCAGTGGGGCACAATGGGGGGCAGTGGGGCACAATGGGGGGCAGTGGGGCTCAATGGGGGGCAATGGGCGCAATGGGGGGCAATGGGGTCAATAGGGGTTAATGGGGTTCAATGGAGTCAATTGGGTGCAATGGGGCTCAATGGGGCA
>NW_026642170.1:0-861 GCF_028554395.1 Pezoporus wallicus
ATAAACCTGTGCCAAAAGGGGTTTCTTTGTCTCCTGCTGCCAAGAGAGCGGCTGGAGGAAACCACTTGAGTGTGACCACATTTGTCCTCTTGGGCTTCCCCAACGTGTAGAAGCTGCTCTTTGGGACTGTTTTACTCATCTCCATCAGCATGGTGGTGGGGAACCTTATGAAGACCAGCTCTCAGCTTCATGTGCCCATCTCCTTATTTCCTCATAGGAAATGTACTTATTTCCTCCGTAGGATGTAGCTGGCCATTATGCTCTTCTGGATGGGCCTGCACCGTGGAAAGCTGCCACCATGATGACCTAGGAGCACAGCGGAACTTCATCCCCTGTGATAAGCAGTCACCCAACTTGGTGCAGGAACAGCCTTTCAAGGCAATGCCTGAGCAGTGTTGGCATTTCCTTCAATGTCACTTGGTGCTGACGACACAGATGCTCCATGCTTCTGGCCATATGTTGTATGCAGATGTGCCCAACTTGTTTCATGGCTCAAAGACTCTCAGTGTTGTCCAGAACTACCCTATCACTTCTTAATTTCCTTATGTCTGTCCATCCAGGCCAAGCTTATTTTCCATCCCAGCTGCAGCTTACTCATGATTTCTCATGCCAGGGTTTGATGGTTGAGTCACATTTTTCAAAGGAGCAAGAGTATCTAATTGTAGGTTTCCACATCTGAATTAGTCACAGGAGGTTCCCCTTATGGAGACAAGGATGCATCTGGAGGCTTTGATTCAGCTTGGATCTATTTTAAACATCCATATTGGAGGTTTCTTCTGGAAAAAGTGGATGGTTCTGTTGCCTTTGCAGTGAAGGGTGATGGGCAGACACAGCTGATACGTGGGTTGTGTTCAGAGCAAA
>NW_026642171.1:0-866 GCF_028554395.1 Pezoporus wallicus
AGAGGTTGCATTCTAGTGGACTTTTAGGTATGAAACCGAGGAGCGACAGCAATGATGGTGACACCGTTGCAAAGCTAACTGTGTGCTGAAGATGCCCAGCACATGCTTTCCCTCCTGGCTCTTCGACTGTGGGAGCAGACGGCAACCGTTCGTGCTCTACTCACTGCGCTGCTGGGCAGCCGAGAGCAAGCTCCGAAGAGATTGCATTCAAATGGACCTTTAGGTATGAAAGCGAGGAGCGACAGCAATGATGGTGACACCGTTGCAAAGCTGACTGTGTGCTGAAGATGCCCAGCACATGCTTTCCCTCCTGGCTCTTCGGCTCTGAGAGCAGAGGACAGACGTTCGTGCTCTACTGACTGTGCTGCTCGGAAGCCAAGAGCAACGAGCAGAGAAGGTGGATTCAAATGGACTTCTCGGTATGAAAGCGAGGAGCGACAGCAATGATGGTGACACCGTTGCAAAGCTGGCTGTGTGCTGAAGATGCCCAGCACATGCTTTCCCTCCTGGCACTTCGGCTCTGGGAGCAGAGGCCAGACGTTCGTGCACTAATCGCTGAGCTACTGGGCAGCTGAGAAGCAGCATTGGAGAGGTTGCATTCAAATGTACTTTTAGGTATGAAACCGAGGAGTGACAGCAATAATGGTGACAGCATTGCAAAGCTGACTGTGTGCTGAAGATGCCCAGCACATGCTTTCCCTCCTGGCTCTTCGGCTCTGAGAGCAGAGGCCAGACGTTCGTGCTCTACTGACTGTGCTGCTGGGCAGCCAAGAGCAACGAGCAGAGAAGTTGGATTCAAATGAACTTCTCGTTATGAAAGTGAGGAGCGACAGCAATGATGGAGGCACTGTTGCAAAGCTGCTCCA
>NW_026642172.1:0-870 GCF_028554395.1 Pezoporus wallicus
AACGACATAGAACCCCATTATTGCCTCATAGAGCCCAATTATTGTATCATAGAGCCCCTTTATAACGACATAGAACCCCATTATTGCCTCATAGAGCCCCATTATTGCCTCATAGAGCTCCATTCTTGCGACATAGAGCTCCATTATTGCGTCATAGACCCCATTATAGACTCATGGAGCGGCATTATTGCTTCAGAGAGCCCCATTATTGTATCATAGAACCCCCATTAGTGCATCATAGAGCCCCATGATTGCTTCCTAGAGCCCCATTCTAACCTCATAGAGCCCCATTATTGCCTCATAGAATGCATTATAGCCTCCTAGAGCCCCATTGTTGCAACATAGAGCCCCATTATTGCCTCATAGAGCCTCATTTTTGCATCATAGAACCCCCATTAGTGCATCATTAGAGCCCCATGATTGCTTCATAGAGCTCCATTATCACGTCATAGAGCCAAATTATTTCCCCATAGAGCCTATTATTGCCTCATAGAGCCCCATTATTGCATCATAGAGCTGCATTATTGCCTCATAAACCCTATTATAGCCTAACAGAGCCCCATTATAACCTCATAGAGCCCCATTATAGCCTCATAGAGCCCCATTATTGCCTCATAGAGCCAACTATTGCCTCATATAGCCCCAGTATTGCTCACAGAGCCCCATTATTACCTCGTAGAGCCCCGTTATAGCCTCATAGAGCCCCATTATAACCCCATAGACGCCATTATAGCATCGTAGACCTCATTACAGCCTCAGAGAGCCCCATTATTGCCAAATAGAGCCCCATTAAAACCTCATAGAGCCCCATTATTGCCTCATATACCCCATTATAGCCTCATAGACCCCGATTATAGCCTCATTGAGCCC
>NW_026642173.1:0-867 GCF_028554395.1 Pezoporus wallicus
ATTTCTAACAATTTTTTAGCAGTTTTTTTCTTTTTCTAACCCATTTTTCTCAATTCTAAGCCTTTTAAAGCCTTTTCTAAACATTTTTTGTAAACTTCCAACCCTTTCGAAGCCATTTTTTTTTCCTTTCTAACCCATTTTTGTCAATTTCTAACAATTTTTAGTAGTTCTTTTCTTTTTCTAACCCATTTTTGTCAATTTCTAACAATGTTGTAGTAGTTTTTTCTTTTTCTAACCCATTTTTGCCCATTTTGAATTCCTTTGAATGCTTTTTTAAATTTACTTTTCTAACCCATTTTTTGCCAGTTTCTAAAAATTTTTTCGCAGGTTTTTTTCCTATTCTAACCCATTTTTGCCCATTTCCAAGTCTTTTGAAGCCTTTTTTTATTTTACTTTTCTAACACATTTTTGTCAATTTCTAACAATCTTTAGCAGTTTTTTTCCTTTTCTAACCCATTTTTGTCAATTTATAACATTTTTAGCAGGTTTTTTCTTTTTCTAACACCTTTTTGCCCATTTCTAAGTCGTTTGAATCCTTTTTGATTTCCTTTTCTAAACCATTTTTCTTAATTTCTAAACTTTTTTTTTCTTTTTCTTACTAGTTTTTGCCCCATTATTTTCCGCTTTTCAGTCATTTTTGGCAATTTCTAACCCATTTTTGTGACTTCCTAACCTATTTTAAGCCATTTTTCCCCTTTTCTAACTCATTTTTGTAAAATTCCAACCGATTTGAAGCATTTTTTTCCTTTTCTAACTTATTTTTGTCAATTTTGAACAATTTTTTTGAAGTTTTTTCTTTTTTTAACCCATTTTTGTAAATTTCTAGCAATTTTTTAGCGTTTTTTTTCTTTTCCTAAACCATTTTTC